>NW_006800181.1:205778-414237 GCF_000485575.1 Poecilia formosa
CCTCTGCCTCCTTCCTTACGGCTTTTGTACAGTCTCATGGGGCTGGATTTGGGGTGGAACCCTCCATGCATGGTGAGTAGCTTCCGAGTCTTAACATCCGTGGCCTTCATCTCTTCCATTGGCCAGCTAATTATTCCTGCAGGATATGTGATTACTGGTAAAGCACAGTTTTTATAGGGCCTGCCCTCTTAGCTACGGCAGCCCGTGAGGTACATAACAAAAAGAACAAAACTTTACAAAGTGCAAATATAATTAAACAAAACAAAATACAAATCACCAACAGTGCTAATCAAAACAGACAAATATTATTAAACAATCTGCAACATCCTTTAAATAATTTACAATAAATAGTCTACAAATTTGAATAATTTAGGCAACTTAATTGAAATGGTTCACTATCCATTACAGTTGTAATTTTATATGATTAATTTGTTTTGCTAGCAGCCTACTGTATTTTCATCTGAAACTGCTATAACCTTTAATGACCCCCCCGGTTTTAAAACACATGTTTCTATGCAGGAAATACCATTTAACTTAAAAAAATAATCCACTGGTAAAGTTGAGAGGCAGAGTGACACTGCTATTGTATCTGCCTTTGTGAGAGCTCAAGCCTTTAAACATAGAAGATTATTTTGTGATTGTTTTCGTTTATGGAAAGTCTGGATATTTGTAACTGTAAAGATGAAGTATGTCCGAATGCATGAAAGATGAAAGTTACAGGTGATCCATCTTTGTAATGGTTTACATCAAATATTTTCTGTGCTGAAGAATTAAGGTAACAAAAATATGTTTTTTAGTATTTCATTTATTTTCAGTTATTTTTAACCTTCCCAAACACAGTAAAACACACACACACACACACACACACACACACACACACACAACGCTGAGACAAAGCAAGACAAAACTAGCACAGAAATAGATGAATAGCATTTAAATTTCTGTCAATGGCAAGAAAACAAAGTGTAGACTTACACATGTATAATGTAGCTATAATGAGCTTTTCCAATGGTGATTTTAGAGGCTACATACAGCAAAAAGTGGAACTGGAAGTGCACAGGCAGATGAGTGAGATTTGATTTTAATAGTGCTAGACAGACAGGCGATCATAAATCAGAGTAGGTGGTGATATTGACTGCTTTTTCATTACTCCGGAATAGGTTATTGATCAATTTTTTATGAAATTCTGTGTCTAAAGCTCGGAGAACAAACATTTCTGCAGGCCCAGAGTGCCAGCAGCAGACTGTCGACGCGTCACCTGATTGGCAGGGTCACCCTCCGCCGCTGTGCCACAAAGAGGAAAACATTCACAAACACACAATCAAGCTGCTGCACAACATTCCTCCCATGACAAACCGCTCTCTTTCTCAAGTACAGCCGCACATCAGACACACACAGTCACAGCAACTTACAATAGCTTCAGCCGTTCTCATCTGCTCCCTGCCGTCACATTGCTATCTTTGCTCATTATGTCTCCTTTGTGTCCCTGTCCAACTGCCAAGAGTGACGGGGCCGGGGCTCCTATTGTTCCAGGCTCCGTCTATCAAGCAGCACTGCAGGCTTATCAAAATGAACATTACCATAACACTGGAGCCATCGGCATCTCCGCCGTGAAATAGAGGAAATACCAAAGGTGAGCTGAGCAGAGACCACAATGCAGCGCCGCGTAATTGTGTCTTGGTATTTCTAGAGCGACAGGTAATGGAAGGCTAATGGCTTTTCCTGGTCTGGTGCATGTGTTTGTTTACATACACAGCAGAAAAGGATGCACAAATAAGAAAGGATGCCTGTCCTTTTTCTCTGGCATTTTAACAATTTTAACTAAAGTGCTGTAAACGACCATCTTTAAAGACGATTACATTTAAAGGTCCTCGTCCACCCAGGTTTTTTATTTTCATTTTTATCACAACACAAATATAAATGAACAAAAACAATGGAATGTATACGAGTTATTAATTGCATGTATGACACCAACGTCTCCTCTGATGGCACCTAGAGGATAATCACTATAGCACTCGCATGAACAAGCTTATTCACATGGGATTTTCTTCTTTAATGGAAACACCAAACGTATTTTGACATTAGTAGAAAATAGGCAAGGATTTACGTAAATTTGTAATGGAAACACAGCTGCAGTCGACTTGCATCGAGAAGGTCCTGGGTTCAAATCCCAGCCTGGCGTCTTTCTGCATGGAGTTTGTATGTTCTTCCAGTGGACGCGTGTTCTCTCTGGTTACTCCGGCTTTTCCCACAGTGCAAAAATATGGCTGTTATAATTAGGTTAATTCAACACTCTGAAATGTCCATAGGTGTGTGTGTGTGTGTGTGTGCTTTGATTTACTTCAAAGTAAATCCTTGTGGCATTTTCAGTTCCTGCTGCTATGACGGTGCTCCTTCCTATTTAGATTGTCGGCTATTTCCCCATTCATTTAACCGTTAAGTTTTGCCCTACTCGTCTACAACACAGTGTGACACAAACAGAAATAAACTACACAAATAAAACTGAAGTACATATTGAAAACTCCTCACCTTATTTACAAATTAGGTTCCTTCTGAGTGCAGCTGGTTAGCCTGCGATTTACTGAGATGCATCAGGGCAAAACTGGATTAAATACACATTGATGACACTTGATTTTTATTTAAAATGAATATCTAAAGCTCTGAGGAGACCACTTAAAATGATCAGATTCCCTGATTTTTACTTTTTACAGGTTTATGTTTGAGTAAAATGAACATTGTTCTTTTATTCTGTGAACTACTGACGACAAAAATGTATTACTTGTTTGCAGAAAATGAGAAATGGTCAAAATAACCAAAAAAGATGCACTGCTTTCAGACCTCAAATGATGCAAAGAAAACAAGTTGCTGTTAATTTAGAAACAACAATGCTAATGTGTTTAACTCAGGAAGAGTTCAGAAATGAATATTTGTTGAAATAACCAGAAGGTTTTTAATGGGGTTCAGTGCAGTGGTCTCTTATTATTTCCAGAGCCGTACATCTAACATAAATCTATCTTTTTCTTGTCACTTTATAGTTATTTTCAACTTTATGTTTGTTTATCAGATAAATTCATAATAAAATATATTGAAATTGGTCACTGTAACGTGAGAAAATGTGAAAAAGTTCACAGGATGTGAATATTTTTACGAGGCGCTGCAGGTAATCTGAATATTAATTCCCCTGATATGCATCAGCCGCTCATGCAGATGCATGAAGACATTAAGAGGTGGGAGGGACAAACCGTCTATCTCTGCAGCTCAACTTGTAGCATTTGGTCATTTGGCCAAGGTCAGACTCTGAACCAATGATTGATGGATCCTCCCTAGTAGACGCCCCTCAGCATTTTCTCAACTAAGTGAAGCATGTAAAGAGTTTGAAATGAGAATTTGTTTAACACTGACAAACGTACCAGAACTCAGACACACACACACCCACAAAACTACAGATGGCCACCCTACGAGCCAGCTGTGAATACACAGAAGCCCAGAGGTACAAAGGCACTCACAAGGGCACAGCATAAAATCCTCTTACAGTAAGTCTCTCTCCCAGTTGCCCTGAGCTTTGATCGGCGTCCTCCTCTTCCTCCTCAAACGCCACACACAGACAGTCTGAATCCAGACGTCTCTCCCTCGATTCAGGCAGGACGGTCGCAGTAGAGGTCACGTCAAAATATTTTGTGCTGCTGCGGGTTGATTGTCTCACCTACTTGTTGGCGAAAGTCGGCATCTATGCATACATTTCCATAATTATCTGTGGTACTTTTCTGCGTAAGAGGTCGTCAGATATTTGCATAGCTGAAGGCACACGGGGATGTGAGGAATAGATGAAAACAATGTGAAACATTTTCCAGCTGCAAGAAGATTGGGTTGCTTTAAATAAAGGTTTCTCATCTTATCTGGCTTTATTGATAATTAGAGCTTGTGGTGCAATAATAACACACCACAAGCTTTCAGGGAAGTCTGCATTGCCATGCACTTTAAATTGGAGTTAATTGGAGAATAGATTTGGTGACGTTAATTTGAGTCCTGGATATTGAATTTGCCCCCTTCTGTTAAACTTACACTCCTTTTCAAATTACTTAAGCTGAAAAATCACCCTGGCAGTTAAAATATCTGCCTGCCCGTGATTAGCCAGTCAAAGAAAGTCAGTCCAGATGGTCTTCATCCTCAGTCACCATGTGGTCAACTCGGACTTACTAAGACAGAGGGGATAATTTCACTGTTTCCACGTGTTATGGAAATTTCATTATCACAGAATGAGAAGCTATTTCAATAGTAAGAGAAAGATTAATCTTTGTCTTTAAGTTTCTTTATTCAAAGGTAAAAACGTTCAAAGACCCGTCTCACTGAGCGCAGTCAGGAGAAGAGCCCTGAACGACACACATCACATCGTTATATAGTCACAGCAAGGCAAAGACCCACCCAAAGTATGACCTTATTTCTACTACCAGATGGACCACAGAGACAACCCTGACCCCCGCCTCATGAACTATCCCACACCTCTTGGAGGGGATGTTTTATGGCAGTAAAGAACTAATAAGGATTTCAGGAGAAACTTCTAATTCTTCTTTGTCAGTTACTCATGGGTGCAGGTCAAACTAGGGTATAAACTACATTCCACACATGTCAGTCCCTTAAGACAATCAACAGATCAAGCATTTTACCTAAGATGTGTTCAGGTCTCTTATACTATCTCAGCTGTGGAACATTATCTGGAAACTTATTTAATGGACAAACACATCTTGCAGAAATTCAGAAACAAAGCAGATATAATCCGTACATAAATGAGAAAAAGTATCATCAGTTCCATCAAAAATGAAATGAGACTGAAAATGAAATTTTCTATTACACACGCATGACAAACACAAACACACAAACAGTTGCAGATACACTCCACAGACGTATGAGAGCTGGATGTGTGGCAAAGCTGCACCAGGGTCACCTCTGTGCACAACATCGACTCAAAGTGTGTAATGATCAAATCACAAGAATGCTCCTTTACAGTTTGCTGTACCATTTGCATCACACTTTATTTCTTTAATGAAGTTATTCTGAACAATGTTAACAGGTCAGCAGTTTAATTAGACTTATATGGAAATAATACAGTAATTTAGCTAAATGCCTCTGTAGCACACTTTCAGTCCCATCAGTACTTTAACACTTAGAGATCAGATTTCTGTGTCTAAAGTGGTTACACTGAAACTACAGTGAAAGTACAGTACTTCTCATAACAAGCAGAATACTCATGAATGTATGACATGTATGTACAAAACTTATCACTGTCCTGCAACTTTACCCATCAGGAGAATAGTTGAAACTTCAGCTCACACTTGAGCAAAAACCAGAGCTCCAACATGGGCTAAACTTGTACAAAAAGTTAAGTTTAGTCAACTAATTCATAAATTATCTTGCCAACTATGGCCAGCATTTACAATAAAGCTGCTCAGACCTGAACGTTTCCACTGTCAACCAAAAACGTCAAGGTATTTTATCAAATATGTCTCTTGCATAGCAACAGAAAGTAGAACATAACTTAGACAAATTGGATTGAATTGAGCCTTTCAAAATCAAATTTAAGTTCTGCTACATAATCAGCATTAAATTTAAGTTTGGACTTTGACTGAGGCGACAACAGTAGAAGATTGTTCTGTAACCATTTTGTTACCATTAACCCCATTATGACTCATGCAATGATCTGAAGCATTCCAGTATCTCTGCCTGTACGTTTTCCTGTCCAAAAGTCTAGTTTTGGTCTTGTCTTACCAAACCTTTTCCACGTTTACTGCGTCCTCTGCTTGGCTTGTGCCGAAATGAAAACATTAATCCGTACGAACTACTTGCTTCTTGCCACTTAGAACCAGATTCCCACAGGGAACACCGAGCCTCACTGAGTTCAAAGTTCACACAAACACCACTAATGGAAACTCTCATTTGATTACATGCTTGTGCAGCAATGAATGTGGGAATAACTGGAATGTGAAAATTGAGGATAAAGTAAAGTATGTGAGTGGATTAGCGACACATATGGCTGGAGCCATTAGGTGAAACTCTATAGCTGCTTCTCGGCTGGTGAAACTAAGCTTTTTATTGTCAGCTCAGTTGGATTCAGCCGTTGCTTTTTTGTATTCAGAAACATGTAATAAGACACAATTATCTTCACTGCTTGACTCTAGGAAGCCTAAATATCTTGATATCTGACATATGAAATCATAAAATACACAGAACTTTTCATGTGTAATGTTTTTAAACTGACAAGAAATTGAAACTGTCCAAATTCAGTCTCTACAGGACAGAAAGGATGAATAATCTTTTACTGAAAATGTAAAAGAAAACTTCAGATATGTGGAATGTGATATGTTTTATTAAATTGGCTTTAACAGTTTCAAAAGAAAATGTTTTCTATATTTCTAAGCTCATCTTTATTACCACACTTTTTATGATTATTTTATGTGGCTTGAGCAAGTATGTGACTAACCTTGGATCTATTTAGGATTTATGCAGTTTAATAATGAAAGTTTACCTGCGGGTTCGGTGCACAGACATTTTGGAAAAGCTAAGCACATCGTAAATAAAACAATTACATGAAAGTTGCAATATCTTTAACATAACTAGGGAAGTAAGATGAGAAATAGGGAAAAATAGAATTGAAAAAAGTCCTTGAACCACCAGTGCCTGGATAATTTAACAAGGACAGATTGATTCAATCTGCTGTGGATGTGTTCATTAGGAGCGAAGTGTCCTTGAAAAATTCAATGGAATAAAGGCTGCAGAGATACGCTAATAGTTTAGAGGAAGCTGTTTTCAAATTTGTAAGCCATGAATGGGTAAATAAGGGTATCAAAATTTGATAAGGGAAAATCACAAAAACAAAGGAAATACTGTATAGAAGAAGTTTTTCTTCTTCTCATTTAATACAGAAAACAATAAACTCCCGATTTGTTTTTCTGTTTAAAAGTACCACATTTTCTTCAAACAAATCCAGGTGAGTAAATGTAATTAACTGCATAAATTTTTACACATACATGCAGTTAATTGTACACAGCCTAACTGCAATTTTGTCCACGACATTAAAAATAAAAAGAGAAAGTATGTTTTACGCCACCCCAAAGATGATATTAAATAAAATATAGCAGCAAGTAAAACAGTTAATAAAACAAAAATTCACAAATAATAAAGACAGCTTCCATCTTTTATGGTTAAGTAGTTGCTGAGGTGGCAAATCCGCCACTGCTAGTCTCTCTGCCTAGAATATATTTTCTCAAGCATCAACATTTTTTTTTCTTTTATTGAGATTCCATGTTGAAGTACAGTATGTTGCCAAACAGTGAACATGAGCTCCTTGATGCCTGTCATGAGCAAGCAGAGCCCTGAAGTAAGATGTGTTTACAGAGCAAAGGGAACGTAAAAAGCTTTTCTTTGCTACATATCCCGGCGCTGGCGCTGGGCCACCTCAATTCAACATCCAAGCAGTCCTGTCACAAAACTCTGCAAACGGCCCTGAGTCAGCATTTGTGCTGCTAGATTTACTTAAGGAAACTTTGCCAGGTTGTACAAATAGACTCATATTGTGAGTCACATCACAACCTTCCCACCTGCATCTACAAAAGGACGATTGCATTCAGATTCAGGAGCGCCGACATAACCCCTAAATGCACAAAGTTCACGACAACCAAACTGTGTATATTCCTGTAAATGTCAACACAAGCTGGCATTTACATTTGGAAAAACCTGAGTTGGCACAATGTTCTACTGTCGAAAAAGTGCTACGACTGCTTTATGTAAGGTGCAGAATTTGAGGATGCAACATAAAAAATGGAAAAAGAGAAAATCCCACCGAAAACATCAATTTTTAAAGTTAGATTTTGCTTAAGTCAGAGCAGCGATCCAGTTATATACACACAGGAGGAAAGAAAGTAGGATGGACATTATCATCTAACTCTTTATAAAGGTTTGATTAGGATTCCTTAAAATAAACATCAAATAAACATCAGCCAGATGTGGGTTGGTCATTCTGCTGCAGATCATCTTAAAAAAAGGAAGCTGCAGGGCAGTGACTGGTCAAAGTTCAGCCATCTCATTGTCCGAAAGAAACCCAACAACATCAAAAAGTTTCAGTTTTCCAATTAATAGCATTGCTGTTAATGCCAGCAGTTTATAGGGCTAGATGGTACAATCCCTTTGAGAGTCTGTTGTAAATGTGATCTGTGTTGCAGTCCAACAGCTTTTAACGCTCCATTAATCACAAATAACTCTTGGAGGGTTATGAAGGTTTTATGGATTCAGCGGGTCACCAGGTGAGAAACCTTCCCTCTGGGGTTTTAAAGACTCATTACACCTTCAGAGGGCTCATCTGCAACACCTGCCGTTCCATGTGCGCCTCCTCATCCATCCACTTCTCTCACTTTTGCTATTTAGCAGTCGAAACATCTTCGCTCCTGTTTATTCAGTCATCGGCTCCTTTCATTCCTTCCCATCTCGCAGGAAACTGAAAGATTGTAACATGGGGTGTGGAGCTGAAGTTGACCCATCGCTGCTGCATGCCTTCTCCACCTCAGGTGGTTGTCACAACCATGTAATTGCTATAATATGGGCTGGTTAGAAAAGAAAGAAGTGAGCTGAAGCAGCAGCTCTAGTGAATAGTAGTGAGAGACTCGGAGAACAACAGCGATGGTGAGAGAGGAATGGATTTGGAGGTCTATGTACTTCAATAAGACTGGCTGCTGAGTAACGTGGAAGACACAAGAGGTAGATTACAGAAGTGTCAAGCAAAAACTCAAAACTCAGACCAACCAGGATGCTTTCCTGGTCTGGTGCACCACAGGATGGAAGTTAACTACCTGGTGTCTGCCTCCTCTGAAAACTGTTCCCCTGATTACTGATGATGAGCACCAGCTGGAGGTCGCACCTGCTGGTCACACCCTGATGAAGAGGAAGGTAAGCAAACACTCTCACACCCAAAACCCAGTTCACCACCGTGTGGAGTCACAAAAAACCTACAATAAGGTCAATTATACTGCAAACTTCAGATTATTCCTTATATTTGTAGAATGCCCCCTTGTGGAGGTAATGTTCTTTAATATGAGAAACGCCACAGAACAAACACAGAGTGGTCAGACTCTTAATAGGCTGAAAATTACAAAAGAACTGTATGCCATCACTTTAAAGACTGATCACCAGAATAAAAGTAACAGTTTTCAATTTCACATTAGTGTGGGATTTACCGTAGTTGAAAATATACCACATAACATTTCTGTCTTGAATGTTTTTGACAGGACAGATGGCATATTTTCTATAGTTTTGATTAACTGAAATAAAAAATGCATGTAAATTTGTACAAGATGTTCCTTTAGTACACAACCTTGTCATATCTGGTACATGTTTCAAGTTTTTTTTTACAAGTTATCTTTTAAAGTCGAGCATTAGTGTGTAAAAGACAGATTTTGTGCAAATATGGCAGATGTAAATATGGCCCCAGAGGACCTCAAACGGACTAGAACAGAAGGAACTCAGCAGAAGGCGAAGGGCATTCAGTCTCAAGAGATGTCTGACACGAAAGTGACTTTTGTCCTTCCAAAAGTCCCTCATCAGACTCTGCTGCAGTAAAACAAGCTCTCTGAATTTGAGGAAAAAATTGTATTTCAGCATCTTTGTCCAGCAGTGTGCATTGAAAACAGCTAGCTCTGTTTAATCAGAATACTGAGTTTGTGACAACATAGAGAAACTGTATGTAGTCGGTTGTAGTGTTAGCATGTGCTGGGTCCCTTATCTTAAGCTCAATCAGTAAAGATTTCTGAATCAGCAGAATCTGTTTGCAAGAAATAAATCACATTGTCTTTTGTATAAATCAGTCTGACTGTCTTGAGCCTCCCTCTAAACACTATAGGTCAAACACTATATCCATTTAGTTTATTTATTTCTAACATACTGGCAGTATAAGCTAACAGACATGAACAACGAATCCAGAAGACACATTTTTGCACCACAATAATCTTAACAGTCTCACAAAGGAGTAGGAAGAAGTAAAAAAAACGTATGAACTCCTACCCCATAAACTCATACCATGTTTTCAGATGGACCCTGTTAAGGAAGAATATCTAAATTGGTTAACTTTAGAAAAAGTTTGGCTCTCTCTCTTCCTCTTAGATTCCAGGTCCTCCCGGCGAGCCACGTGTGGTCACAAGGAAAACAACAATGTGTGTTGACATCACAGAATTACAGAGTTTAATCCAATAGGAAACAACGTATGAATTAACAACAAAACTGCAGAACAACAGAGACATACATTCATTACCTGAGACAAAAAAAGATAGAAAAAGAAAAGGCAAAGACGCGTCTTTGGAGAGAGCTGGTGCAAAAAGGCAAAACGCGGCAGCTTTCTGAATTATTACTCCTGGGCACGAACTTTTACAATGTAGGCGTGTTTTTCCTCTTTAATATATTCAAATAAGGCGCACCTCTGCTTGACCAACTGGAAGCTATCTTGGACACTAAGAGCGGAGAGCTTGTCCTGGCCTCCTGCGGTTCTAAGGCCATCTGGGCAAAGAAAAACATAAGAAAAGTATTTCACAGATAGTTGTGAAATCTGAAGTCTCTCCCGTTATCTCTCCTTACATAGATTCTCAGGAACAAACTTAAATTCAGTAATTTGGTTCAGGGAAAGGTTATCTTCACAAACCCAGTTTTGCTCTTCTGCACTCAGCACCCCAAAAGATTGAGTCCTGCCTTAAACCAAAAATAACACATAAAATCAACAGAACAGAATGAGGTAAAGTTCCTTTTTCTAACCTATGAAACATAATATTCCATCCTAAGTATACAAGTTAACACAATCATTTTCCAAAACCCCATTTAGCATAAATCCTGAGCAATTTTCTAATACTTAAAACATTTTCATTCAATTTCCATTTGATTCTGATATTGTCACAGATAGTACAATTTTCAAATACATTCATCACTAGATTAGTAATTCTAAAATTAGATAATACAATTTTCATTAAAAAACATGCTATTAGTACTTAGAAAAATGTCTTAGAAATTAAATGTTAGTGGTTTTAACATTCTATGTTGTATTCAGTTTTACACCATCCCAGATGTTGGTTCTGGAAGACTTTTGATCTTGAGTGATCCGAGCAAACTTCTCTCTCCCAGGCTCAAGTGATACTGCCCTCCTAGAGATGCTAATTTTATGGCCTCCTGTCCTCTCTGATAACACTACAGGAGCCTCAGTGAGAGTTCCCTTTTGATCTGTATTTTCCTTCTTGTACTTTGAATACTTACCCATCAATAGTTTAGTTTTTAAATCATTAACACAAACCTGTTCAAAATTAAGAAATTTGTTCAAAATGGCAATGCTCAATCTACCTTTTACACATGCCGTAAGATTAACTGTATTAAACACTAAAAATAATTTTTCCTCAACAACCCTCATCATTAAATTAAAAATAGGAAGGAAAATTGTTGTGTTGTGTAATACTGCTCCACGCCATTAGGTGGAGCCGCTGACAAGAATACATGAGAAACGGTAGGAAGAGTAAGAGATGTTAGAAAAACGGTATTGTGCTCGTTCTGTTAGTTGTGCTTGACGTGCTTCGTGTTAAATAAATGCACAAGGTTATTCAAGAATGTGTCTTGTTTTCCACACCATTACAAAAATCTTAATTCGTTTTCCTTTTTTTTTTTGCCATGGATTCACCAAACAAATGTCTAAATATATAGATACGCACACCCAGGCCCACACACACTCATATGAGTTAACCCCAGTTTACACATGCCATCTCTCACTCTATATCTTGTGAAAATTACCTCCTTTCATTTCCTTTTAAATTGTATTGATTTTTGACTTTGTTTTAACTCCCAATTTAACTTGTTCCATAATTTTACACCATGAATTGAAATACAAAGTTCATCAGATTCCATCCACAAATCCAGCACAGGTGAAGGAGTATAAATATACCTTGGTGTTCATGTTGGTCATTCTGTTGCAAATGAAGAGACAGAGCAGACTCCTCAATGTTTGAGGAAGCTTAGGCATTTCTAGGTGAAGTAATGAATGAGTCCCATTCATTACAACTTTGATGTAAAAATTTTATGGGGTTTTCCTCATGTGCGGATACGCAGTCATTTGCTAACAATGTGCACAATGTGCACACCAGTGGACTTGTTTCAGAATTTTTTTAAAAGAAAAAGAAAGCTTACTAGAGTGGTAACTGATGAACTATGTGTCACACAGAATTTGTGCTCAATGACACATGCAAGGCGCTAATGTCTCTTTGATACCTCGTTAAAGCCACCGATCCTGAGGAAAGCAGAAATGTTTTTACCTAAACTAAATACATTTCCTGCATTATGTATTCAAATAATGGGTCTTTATTGTAAACTTGATAGCCCAGTGCTCCTACCTTTATTTAACTGGACTCTACCAATATTTTCCTCATTTAGCTTTAGAGTTATCAAGTTGCTTGTTTTTCTTTGATAAATACCAAAGTAACTATAAAAGCTAGACTCTCCCTATGCTTCTGGGTTTTGGCCCTAATCTATCAAATTCTTGTCAGTTCACCTATGAGTTCAAACTGGTATCATCTGAAGGAAGCTATTATGAAATGGCCCCCAGGCTTTCTTGCCATATTTTGTTCAAACGAATCGGAGTAGATGGACAGATAAAGAGAGAACAGGAAAACACAATGCCTCCAGCTGTTGCTGAAACATGAAAGGAGAGGGAAAAAAATAGATAACTGGTTCTGGACTGAAGCGCCTTTTGTCTGATTAGAGCACAAGTGAGCAACTAAAGAATCAAAGGCGATCCAGCAGCCCTTAGGGTGAAACCCAAGCCCTATTTCCAGTAGTTTGAGAGGAGCAGAACCTTATTTTAATGATCCCAGACAAGTGATCCCTCACTTTTCCTTTTTTGCTCTTGCTTCTGAAAATGTACAGTGGAAAGTACTGCTGGAGAAAAGTCTGCAAGATGACAGTGATATGGCCTAAAATACACTACACTGGGATCTGTAGTTGTAAAATTAAAAGGTTCAAGGGAGGTGAAAGCTTTTGCACCATACTGTATGCTGCATCTACTGATTTAAAAATGCAGTTTTGTAGCCTGTAAAGAGAATCAAAGGCAATCCAGCAGCCTTTAGGGTGAAACTCGAGCACTATTTCCAGGAGTTTGAGAGGAGCAGAACCTCTACATCTAGCACATTAACTCTGCCCCATCTTTGACCTTAGAATCTGCTCTTACAAAGATAAAAAACATCCTGATTATGGATATGAAATAAAGGCTTTCATTTCACACTGACTTCTTGACCTCAGTCTCTGCCTGGCAGAGACTTCTTGACCTCAGTCAAGAAGTCAGTGTGCTACTTTCAGTGAATGTGCCACTCAGAGGATCAAAATTGCATAGTTTCCCTGTTTGAATGAGTGCCATCTTGTTGTAACGATTTATGCCTCGGCCTGCAGGATTTGTTCTGTAACTGGAGTATTGTGCTGCAGTCCAACTGAGACTTTCCATTAAGTTTCAGTAGACTGCCTATAGCCCCCACTGTCAACAGTCTTAATTAAGTGTTGTTTAACATTCCCAACATCCTGATGTCCATTGGGATGCACATTCAATTTTGGGAAAAAAAAAATCCTACAATTTAATGATAGAAAGATTTTTTAAAATACTTTCAAATACACTAGAAATACTTAAAATGATCCTGAAAGCAATTTTTATAGGCTTTTATGAATATAAACTGATACTTTTGATGGACTTTCTTTGTTTTGCTCGTCCTATCTGATGCCTGAAACTCACTAGTATCAAGTTAAGAGTCTGAATTTAAATGTTTTCGTTTAATAAGAAACCAATCAGTAACCTGCAATGACAAATTCCCTCATTTTTTTATTGGTTTAAACCCAGAGAAATATAACGTCCATTCCAGCGGACGCGGAGTCTGAGCGGTGCTTTAAGTTTAAGAAAGTTCGGTGAACCCTAGTAAACCCACAATGTATTTCCTAAAGTACCAACTTATCCAGAGGTTTCTATTTGATATCTCTTCCTGATAAGTTGGAACACAAACGTTTGAATGATTCTTAAAAGATGACTGTCTAACTTGAAAGAAAAAGCTCTGAATTAAGCATCTTAGATCACAGACGTAATGTATTCTCTGACTTTTTGACTCTACCCTCAGTGGAGTTACTACAGCTGACAGCATCTCCGTAGACTAGGAGGAAAGTTTTAATAAGGTTCAAAGTTATAAAACTTTTTTTTTTATTTTTATTTTTTTTTACCTGAAGTAAGTGTCACAGGGAGTGTGAGAAACAGTCAAGAGAACATATCTTATGCGGATGAAATATTCCCCAAGGTTTCATTCAGCAACTCAAAAAGTTTGGAGATATGAGAGAGTGGTTTGAAGAGAAGCCCTCCATGCAGGTTCAGATCCACTGTTTTACTTTAACCTTTGGAAGTACAGCTTGCAACCTGCTCTCTGTAACGACTTTCTCAATCATCATGAAAGGAGCTGTACAGCTTTTTTTCTAGCGAGTGCAAGATTCCCCTTCAAGGCAAAATCTGCTGTATTGAGAGAAACTGTAAGGTTGTGATGCTATGTTACAGGATTGTTACAGAGAATCACCAGCTGTTTGTTCTCTGGTAAGGCTTTCTATTACTGTAGGGTTTATTCTCAGCAGTGAGCCGTGGGGTTTCAATCAGGGCCTTCAATAGACGTCAACTATACCTGAACAATACACATGTTGTGCAGAATAATGCAAAAACTATGCACCACACCAAGCCGCAGGAGACCAATAATATGCAAACAAAATGAAATGCAAGATATATGCAGCCCAACAATGCATATATCAAGCATTACCATATTTGAGCAAAATACATAGGCAACAATGCACATAGTTGAACATCCAGCAATTTAGCAAAACTATTCTGTTCCCCAGTTAAGCTCAACATCAATCCATACTCCTCAAACAGCACATGTGAACAATTAAAGAAAAAAATATTCAATAAAGTCTGAATGAGAATGCCAAAGAAAAGTAACACCCATTACTTGCAAATAAGATCCATGCAGTAGCTCGTGTTCAGTGCTAGCTGTTAGTAAAATGAATTATTTTACAGGAAAATCTAATCATACAGTGACACGTTTTTGTCACGAGGTATAAGCTTTTTTTCCCCCTGTTGTTTCCTGTAAAATTAGTCAGCAACACATTGTTAATGCTGGAAGTAAATAATGCTGACACTCCATATTTGTGGGAAACTTAAAGTCTGATGTTGAGACAGGTTTTCTTTCTTGCATTAATTTGTGTTATGTATTTATTATCGATTTACTATGACCATGCCTGGAACATTGAATCTACTTATTAAAACAAATTAATGTACAATTTGCTACCCAGAAAATTAAACAAAATTGTACTTTAGGAAAGCAGTGGGGCTTTTTTCAGCTGTGTCTTTTACTCCATGAACCCTGGCAGTGACACTGAAATACTGCAGCAGTCACTCTATGCAGACACTCTGTTTACACTGATGAAGATTTACTCACATGAGACTCAAGCTGACACAGTCCAATGACTTTCTGATTAATTCAGATAATGACTGTTTGATCACTTATGATCGCTGAAATTTGATCTCCAGATCAAATAAAAAGGCGGCTTCAGAGCAAATGTAATGTACCATTGATTTCAGTGGATATGGAGAGTTTCACATTAAGTTTTAATTTCATTTACTACTTAGCATGAACAGAGTGGTTTAGTTGTAAAAATAAACTGTAACATCACTCGAAGTTAATAATGAAACGAGCGACAGGGCGCTCAGCAGGAGAACTGGTACCAACAGATGTTTGTTTGAACTCACAATGGGGCTGAGCCGGAGTTTTAGTGAGAAACCTTCGCTGCTGATTCCTTTTAGAGGCAGAAAGACGACAGCAGGAGATCCACATGAGGTAACGTGATGAACTGGTGAGGACTGGCAAGCGAAACCCCAGTGGATATGCTGCAAAAAGCGTAATGAGCCACAGGTGCACAGAATCAATCGCTGAAGTTACTGTGTGGCTACAAACCAGTAGAGGAGACAGAAACCAGGGAAAGGGCCTGGAAACAAGACAGAAACACTGATAAAATCTAAAATAGCAATAACCTATATGTATACTTTTGTGTGTATATATTACAATAACGGTAACCTCAGGAGTTCAACCAATTGTTAGTTTAGAATTGAAATAAAAATCTAAAATTTAAGGGTAATTTTTGAAATGCAGGATTTTTGTGCTGCAAACTTCGTCTGATGCCGACACCCTACAAATAACTCCCTAAAATCATTTCAAGCTGTTTGCAAGAGAATCATCTTTTATTTATGTTAATCAGCACCTATTTTGGTTTAAACAAGCAACTCGTTAGAGCACCTACAATTACCTTAGCAAATAATAGATGCTGATTATCCAGTAACCCTCTGCTCCTTCCTACTGTCAGTATAGAAAGAGAGTTCAAGCTCTCTTTATTCAAATGTTGTATGTATTAGGATATAAAAAATGTTGTCTAATCTTTGCCATGTTTGCATATGATTGCACCATGTATTGATTTATTTAGGAAAGCTTGGGCTCTTGAAGCAGTACTGTCACACAGAGGTAGTTTACAACCTTGTTGTTCATATATTCAAAGTTTAGAGTTCAAACTCATGCTGGACTGATGAAATAATGTTATTTTAATTTCTTTTGTTGGCGATCTGTGTTCAGATCTATTATCAGGCTGAATGACCAAAGTTTAGGCTAGAATTCAGTCAGATGCTTAAGAGACATGCTGCTTGTTGATTACCAACTTTAGTTTCAAATATTGCTACTTTACAGGGCTCTTTCAGTTTCCACAGCCTAACAGTCTGGGGTTTTCTTTAGTCATCAAATCAAATCAAATTTTATTTGTATAGCACATTTCAGCAACAAGAAATAACACATATACAATGTCATAGAAACACAGTCAACAATTACACATCAGATTGTCAATTAATGTTTGATTATGAGACTCATTCATTCTTAAAATGAATTTAAATGACAGGAAGGTCTCACAGGAAATTTAAGCAGGTCTAAAATGCTACTTTTTAAAAAATGTTTGGGATATTTTGATGCCTCGAAGCAGTCCATAGCCTTCAGACCGATAAAATGAACAGTAGAAAAAGAGTTTTGATTAGACCAGCAGGAGATTAAAAGATATTATTTCTCAGAGAAACAGATCAAGAGTAGAAATCTTACAAAAATCTTGAAGAGCTGATATCCGAGCACAGGAGAACTTTATGGTTTAGCTTTCGTGATCCTGTCTTCAGGTGTACCATTGTTGCTGTTTTTATTTCGTGGTGAGAGTTTGAGGTGATCGGAGCTCGAGGTTCATTCAGATATCAGACTGAAAGCACTGAACGCATGTTAAACGTGCTCTGATTCACATCCTCGTCTTCTCTGCCCCCCCACTGAGCATCCTCAGAAAGAAGCTCGAGCCTCGTGTCGGCGGGCTCCCGACTCCGCCTTTCATCTTCCTTTCACCCTGCATCTCTTTGAAAGGGATCATTTTCTGCTTGAGAGAGGGTAGAGGAAAAAACAATTTGCAAATACTTCTTAAATCCTCACAAGTGACTGAATTGACCTTGCACTTTTACTTGACGGTTGTCAACCTGACGGGGCATATTTAAATAAAGGGCATATTTAAATAAAGCTTGATATCCGTCTCTGCAGCTCTCCTTTTTAGCGGTAAATTACCACAGTGATGGATCGGTACCTTTAGCTGCAGATGGCGCTTCGTCCAGATAATGTACAAACCCATTTAACCAGCCTTGATGTGGCTGGTTAAATGGCCACATTTAACCAGCCAAAGATATCAACTTTTCTTTCTACCTTTTGTCTAAAATAACAGCAGCAGAGCACTTAGAAAGTCAATTCCTTTACTGCTAAAGGCATTGATTTTTTGTTTTGTTTTTGAATCATTAGTCCAGATGTCTAAAACTCCTCTTAGTAAGAAGTTTATATTTGGTCATATTGACTTTTAGCACGCTTAAGTGCAGGGAGGGCATCTGAAAGTAAGACTTAGTTTCATCTTAATGAAACAAAATTGAACTCACAGCTGTAAAATACAAATGTTAACATATTGATGTTTAGCCCTGTGTTTAGAAAGTCACTACTGATTTTTCTGTACTGATTCTAAAAAAGAAAGAGAAGAGAGAAGAGGGATAAATGGAGGTAACAAATGAGTCCAAAAAAATGCAAACAGAATCAGAAACAGGAGGTAAGCATAAAAACATAAATAAAAATGCACATATTGCTCCTTTAATTGTTATCTGTCATAATGTTTTTAGCAGTGCTCCAGCCACATGTGACATGCCTCATTGTTTAATGTTGAGAAGAAGAAGTGGGGACAGAATGAGAGAGGGGAGGCGAAGGAGAAAACAGGGACTTTCTTTTCTCACCTGGGGTGTCTGCCATTGATTTGCTTCACTTTAAATATTTGAGCGGCTTTCTTATTTACACACGGCTTTATTTATTCAGGCTCATACCGGCACTCAGGAGGAGTCAGCCAATTACCTTTGCATTATTGACGAGGATAAAGTCAGCCTCTTGCGGCTCTGATCTCCATCTCTCCCCTCGTTTTCTCTCTTTACTCATTCTCTAACGTTTTCTTCCCTCGTCCTCCTCTGCGACCTCTACCATTTCTCCACCGGCTCCGGTGTCCCACCTTTCAAAGTGTTTCCTTTTGATTCAAACAATTGAGTCTTACAATAAACTACTGCCTTCTGCCATTTCTCCCCCTGCTTCTTCAAGTTGATCTCTAAGGAATGCTTTGTTCTTTTGTTTTCGAGATTTATGTCTGATTGTAGTGACTGTTTAGGTTTGCAGGCACCGGCTGAGAATTTGTTCACATTTTTCATCCATGGTGATGGAAAGGAACCTCCATTCAAAGGCACAGAAGTTCGTTTGTCAGTAGTTTTATAATTAGTGTGGTCCAGCAGTCGGCTTTGATTCAGCTTCACCTGTTAGATCTCATCTTCAGTCTGTGATGATAATTTCAGCTGTTAAATTCAGTCCCGTTACAAAAAGAACCTAACTCCAAATTATTTTAATAAGCAATTATTAGGAGTGTGACTGACATGGGATCTTGTTACTTGAGATCCTGTGATATTAAAACACCTCAATGTTTTTTTTTTTTTTTTGTCAAAGTGAAGTTTTGTGTTGGTAAATTAGAATATTATGACAAAGTCAATTTATTTCTGGTACTGGAGTTAATTTATCAGTCGGGCCTTTGAAACACAATATATCAATTAAATGCACAGATGGATGTTTGAAAGCCTTTATTTCTGTTAATTATGACAATTTTCCACTTATAGTTAATGAAAACATGATATTTATAATTAAAGCATAGCACAGAAATGTAACCTTAATGAAAAGTGAATATGAAAAGCCTTTATTGTTTTGCACGTGGGAAATTCAGGAAATACATGCTTAAATCTCGCATTACAGTATTTAATAGCTTCACAATACTGCCTGTCCTATTGTGTGTTGTTTTGTCATAAAATCCAAGAAAAATATACTTACGTTTGTTGTTGCAACTTTACAAAATCTGAAACAATTTAATTTAAACACTTTTGCAATTAAAAATGAAATCTGAATCTAATTCATTTCTGACTTGATTTGTAATGGGATTGAGCTGGTATAAAGAGGCTATATGTAACTAAATTTAAAGTGAACCTGAACGGTCTTTTTTGGGACAAAGGCGGTTTGTGCCTGGATGGCGCTGTCGTCTCCCAGCCAATCAAAATGCAGGAAATGATCTGAGCTTATCTGGGATAAAATGCAGCTCATTTCCAAACAAAGCACATCATCTACTCTCCCTTTTCTCAGTTTCATGCAAAAGGCTCCTACTCCCAATTAGCTGCACATCCTCCTTCATTATGTCGCCCAGGGCAACTGCCCATATCAAAGACCAACACTGTTGTGAGATGACTTTATTTTAAAACTGGCAACATGTTTATGAAGTTAATTAAAATGACTGCAAGCCCTGTGAGACAGTTGTTCTACAGCAGTATAATGGGTTCAAAATCAAAAGGCACAACACCCAAATAATTCATTATTGACCCTTTGCGTGTGACGTCAGTCTCTGCGAAACTCCGCCCACTCCGCCATGACGGGCGTCAAAACAATCAATGCGCTGCTGAAAAGCCTGTCAAAAAACACACATATGGTAGCCTAGTATCGCTTTTATTAAGTTGATTTTGCACTAAAAATGGCCACCGGGTGCTGCGCGGTCGGTTGCACAAACAGACAAGGATACAAACCAAACATGTCATTTTATGTGGAAAGATGCGGCAGCGATGGATAGTAGCCGTCAATCATAATGACTGTCAGCCCTCAGTGTAACCGCGGCTTTGCAGCGAACACCTTTTACAAGGTAAGAAGATTGACGTTCATATACTTCATATAATTAGAAAGATATCGCAATACGGTACATCGAACCGTTGGTAACCATGGAAGCAGATCATGTAGCTTACTATGTACGGAAAGAACTGGTTAGCATCTCGTCTTTTATAGAGTTTCTCTCGTTTAAGGGGAAACACAGTTTATAAACCACTTGATATAAATCATGTGGTGTGAATTCAGGAAAAATTGATCAACACATCAGGAGGGAGGAAGTACGGGTCGGTTTCTAAGCTAGCTATTTCCAACTTTTATCAATCCCGCCTTCTATGAGCCCCAACCAGGTGTGTTACATTCACAAATTAGTTTGACTCAAACAAGAATAAATTGTACGGAAGAGGATTGGGACCACTGGAAAATAAATAAATAAAATAAAACAGTTCTGACTTTAATCTCAGAATTCTGAGATTAAAGTCAGAATTCTGAGATTAAAGTCAGATTTTTTTTTTCTTCTATTTTCGAGTGGTCCTAATCCTCTTCCGCAAAATTGGCAAAAACAACTTTGGAAAAAAAAAAATTCAGGCGTTCTGTTCAATACTGCCGCCTTCACTTTTGACGTCCGTCATGGCGCCTAGAATTAGGCGCCATAACTAGATTTAGTGATGTAGTTGCAAAGTGTCCACTTGGTTGTTTTTTTTTTTTTTTCCAAACCTGGAGGTCAAGGTAACTCCAGAAATTCTGTTATGCTCCATAAACCACAAAGTAGCTTTTATTTGAACATTTGGTTGTGAGCAGAGGCTAGTAAAGTTACTGGATGAGATGAACTGTTTGCCCAGGCTGTGTGGCAGGAGCCCCTCTGTCCAGTTTAGCCACAACAGCCAGTAGTTTCTGCCAGGTTCATTAGTTGTCTTTCCATTTATGTTTATTGTGTTTGCATGTGTGTGTCTAGTTGTGCATATTAGGGTGTTTTTTTTATTTTTTTTTTATTTTCTAACCTAACCGGTTTCTTGGCAATGTTTGCAATAACAGCAACAAATCATTTCTCATGTATAAAACATTTTATTTAAATGATGAATTAAATGAACTCACTGGAGTCCAGACAAGACATTTGACCAATAGGATACATAAAATATTCACATCAACATAAAAAGAACTGAATGTAATTATTTTTCTCAGAGTGGTGGAGCAAAACAACCTCCCTGTTTGTGTTTTCCTGCCCTGAATGCAATCTGTGGTCTTCAGACACAGCTTTGTTTAATACCCCATATTGTCACCTTCCTAAAAATAATGGTCTCTTTCATTTTTCACCAAAAGTGATTTTTTTTCTTGCCTAAATTATCTTTTCACAACAAGAAGGGGATTTCTTTTTTTTTCTTTTTTTGTTGTTGCAAAAAATCACTTGTGGCAAAAAATGATTCAAGCCATTATTTTAGGGAGGTGATGAGATTTTAGTTTGCTTTGAAATTGCTGGACAAATGGACAAATGGTCAAGGATGTCTATTACTGTCCTTGTAATGCTGTTCTTGGGTATTACTCAATCAGATTTTTGGAATCATCTCAAATTATTTCAGTGTAAACAAGAATGGGAGTTTTAAGAAATATTCAACATTTTAAATGTTCAAGCCTTTTTGTTACTTCTTAGTTAATTTTGTTGTTACAGAGGACGATTAGGGTCGCTGATTTTTCTCAGAATTCTGATGATTTTTCTTAAATATCTCAGATTAAAGTCAGAATTCTGAGAAAAGAAAAATCACAATTCTTTTTTTTAATTTTCCCGAGTGGCCCTAATCCTCTATCGTATTTTACGGAGCCTCCTAGGAGACATGGACGATTTCCTTCCTTCTTTTGTGTTACATTGCTATATGTTTTGTGTTCTCTCGCAGCTTTGCACTGATCCGTTCATGCGGCATAATTGAATACTGAAAATCTTATTTACGGTGGCCACTATACTTTGTGCTATAATATAAGGTTTTCATAAGGTTTTTCCATTTATGTTAATATCTCATATGTGAGATATCTGATGTTTTATATCCTTTGTCTTTAGGATAGAAATGTACCACAAACCTTGACAATAAACTGAAACTTTCCGTACGAAAGAAAGAGAGAAAAGTACATCCAAACTATTTGATTTTTGCATAAAAGAGTTAAAAATAAACCCTTTTTCACTGAGGCTCTTTAAATGTGTATGTATTTGAAATTTTAAATCAACATTTGTGACTGTGTACAAAATAGACCAAGGGTGTATTTGCTAATTTTATTGCGAAAAATGCAATGCAAAATGCAAAATGCAAAAAAAAATAAAATAAAATCCTGATTCCCCTTAGGGGGCTCCATAGTATTTTATTAACCCTTTTTGGTTTTGCAATATGTAATTTTTAAGGTGGGTGCTATTTTGAGAAGATATCATCTAAAGCATGAAACTCGTTTAAATAAAGAGTTTCAGAGAATAAATGTAAAAATATCCCAACAAAACAAAACAAAAGCACACATGCCAGACCTGGTAATTATCATTGCTGGCAGTGGGCGCGATTGAGACAGCAGCGCATCTGAGGTGAAGTGAAGGTAGATGCACTCCACCTTGATAAGAACAGCCCAGTGGGGATCTGACCACATGACCACCCTCTTTCTCATGCACTTCAAAAGGAAGTCGGCTTCATTAAAGCTCCGTGCCAGGAAACACGAGGAAGTACTACAAAGAGCTGAGGGTTTGTCTCTGCCTCTGTGGGGAAGCTCTTCTTACGAACACAGTGCAATTCAAAACAACAATTCATACGTTCTGCTGCATGCACTGAATATTAAAAGCATTTGCAATAAATTTAAATGCAAAAATCAGAGGAAGCGTTAATTAGGAACCTGACGGTGTACGAGCTACTAATCAATCAAACAGCATGACGGCTCTTCCCTACTCACCGAACTTCAGTTGTGCGTTTAAAAAAAAACTGACAAAGAAAAGGGAGAGGTGAATGGAAAAAACTGAAGATTGCGTCTAACTTGTCTGTGCTTACAGAAAACGACTGTGTGTATGTAGATTTAATAAAAGACAACTTGTGTTCCTTGAAGAGTTGCGCTCTGTGTGTCTGCGTGTGTGTACGCATGTTTGCTCATTTGTGCATGCCGCTGTGACCTCACGTCTGTGTTTGACAGTTTTCAGGTAGACGATGGTGTTTTATGACAAACGTGCTTCGAAAAATTATATTGTCTTCTCTGGCCTGGTAATTATTCAGCTGCGCATCAGTCTGTTCTTGTGCTGTTTAATTATTATTAAAATAGCATAAATAGTACGCTCAGATGTGGCTCTAATTAAAATTCCTTAACAGCTGACAGGCTAAACGGAGCTGATTCTATGCCAAATAAAGATGCGCTGTAGATTTTAGCTTCAGAGAGTAAACACTGCCAACCAGCAAAAAAAAAGTGAGAACACAACACACACACACACACACACATACACACACACACACACAGAGTTACTTCTACTCTTTTACAACTTCACGACTGCAGGTGACACCGACATCGTCTGCTGCTTCACAACCACAGTGATCGACTTTCTTTTGCAAAGAATTTATAGTGTTAGAAAAGTAAAGTAATATAAAAAGTCAACTTAAGAAAAGCGCTAAACACACAGGAAGTGAATTACTGACTTCATTTGCATTTTACTCTTCAAACTTTCTTAGTTTGAATATCCAGATATATTTTTACTTTGAACCCAGACTTTCTCCTGAAATATTTTTGCTGTAATAAAAAATGTGTGGCTTTTCCTGGTCAGTCAGTTTGGATTGATTTGACTTAATCATGTACCTATGTGATTTATGCAGGTATGTTGTAACGTTGCTGATGCATTGAATGTTCTGTGTGCCATGAACACATCATCAAACACAAACACACAACGCCATACGCATACAGCTGGCAGTGCTTGCTAACCTACTGCAGTCCTGCTGCTTGGTCCCGTGTCGCTGTGTCACTGACCACGGCCCCTCCACCATGGAAAATACCAGAATTTCACACGTTGGCTGCATCCTGCACTAGCATTTTATTTAATTTTTCTATTCCTAAGTCTTTCAGCTCCACCCATCTCTTTCTCCTATCTTTGTTGCATGCTGGCGAATTTACCCCGGTCCTCTTTGTTCCTTTCTTTTTCAAATTGGGAGAGGATGCTCCTATCTCCCCTTAGTGTGCAAAGTATCACACTGACGCCTCCTGCAGCATTATGGGGTGAAAAAAATGAACCGATGAAAAAGAAACGCTGGCTGGTTAGTTTCTGGAAGAGTCCGGCAGCCTCTCAGACCTCCTGATGGCCTCTGGTGCAGCGTTAGCTTTCTGACACACATAAGGTTTGTGTGAGTCCTCTTCATGGGTCAGTAGATTATCACACTGACCTAGCTTGTGATTTTAGGGGGACACTTGTTAGGTTTGCACTTTATTAATTTTTTGATGTTCAAAGCTTGGATTATAGTTTTACAATCTAATCCTGCATCAAACTCTGTCCTGTCAGTGTCAGTGCTGCTTTGTCTACATGATATTGTTCATTAATATCCAAAATGACTGTTTTTAAGGAACTTCGTGAACTTATTTCTTATTCCCAGTGTCAGTGTTTCTGAGAAGTAGAACAGCATCCACAGAAAAAAAAAAAAAAAAAAACTGCAGTGGAACCAAGACTCCAAGATTTACTATAGCTTCTTTAAATTACTTGAAAGAGCATTGATTGCAGTAATATTTCGGTTAATTATTAATTCCCTGTCTGGTCACATTAATTCTGAATGCTTGCTCAGTGCACTGCTGAGAGACTGGCAAAAACAAGAGTCCTGTTTTGTTTGTCAGAGACGATGAGGAGCCCGGATGGTGAATTATTCATCCGTTTCTTCTGCTCCCCACAAAGAACACGCTGCTTAACCCCGTCCACGTTTGGTTTAATCAAGACGCTTGGAAGCCGATTTAAGCATACAGTAACTGTGGAGAGCATAAATTGTTGATTATTGTTAGAAATCAAAAAGCAGCATTAGAGAGGTGAAAGTCGTGTCCTTGAAGTGGAGGGGAAGAGAAGCAGTTTTAGTGATGGATGCTGCAGTAATGTCTCCTACTGAGGAGTCGCTATTGTACTGCATCAGGCGAGGTTTCACAAGCTTTACAGCCGGCTGTGACTGTGACTGAAATGAATGCAGGAGGTTCTCCTCGCTGCCATTTCAGCTTTCGTAATGTTACTGGAACAATGGCTATTCTCTTTGGTAAAACTGCACAAAAGAAGCCAATTTAAAAACAAACAACAAAAAAAGTTTCATTCGAGACAGAAAACACTTTCTAGTAAATAAATTGGCTCACAAAACGGCTGGAAGATGGTGACGTTGTGTGTTTTGTGGGCTATGTATTTTGTCCAGGATTTATACAGTTACCAGGAAAAAACCCCTCCAGATTCTGCTGGAAATGTAGCCTGGAGACATTTTTAACAGACCTTTCCTCTGTAGGATTGTGTTGTGTGGTACCTCTGCATGCACAAAAGGAAAGATAGCGCATGCCCTTCAAACAGGAAAAACGCTGCTGCTGGAAAAAAAAGTCTCCATCTGGTTGTAAAGGTTCTCTGAAAGTCATTGTGCAAGTAGATAACTCAGTTAAATGGAAAGCCCTGAGTTTATAGGTTGATTAATATCTGATGGTCCCTATAAATCTTTGTTTAACCTTCTTTGGTTTGGTTTCACCGGTACTTTGAGTACAGGCGCACCAATTCATTCAGCTCAGAACGACGGTGATACATGATGCTTCGCTCTCAGGAGCGATGAGATATTCAGCTGCTTTCTTTTAGAAAATACCTGGGTTTGTATAGATATATATACAGCTCTGAAAAATATTAAGAGCCCACTGCACTGAACCCATTGAAGACCTCCTGGTTATTCCACCAGATGCTGATCTCTGAGCTCTTCCTGAGTTAAAACATTAGTATTGAGATGTTGTCTATAGTTCATAGAATAAAAGAACAATGTTCATTTTACTCAAACATAAACCTACGAAAAGTAAAATCAGGGAAACTGATCAGTTTTAGTGGTCTGTAAATTTTTTCCATATATATATATATATATATATATATATATATATATACGTCCAATAGCCGGACACAGCTGTTGGACGGATATTGCTGAGAAAGTAATCACTCATTGCCTTATCGAGTCCTCCTGCTTCTTAGGCATCAAGAGACGTGACACCTGCTGCTGATCGCCTAAATGCTGTTGATGGCAAAACTTCATAGATGTTCTCTGGTTTAATTTAATATTATACATTTGATGCAAATGAAATTTCAATAAATTACTTGCTGCTTGCAAGGAAATTGCTTAAGCTTTGATGAAGAGCTGAAACTACCAGTTTTTTTTTTGTTTTTTTTGCTAATATTAATAGGACTGAGTTTCAACCAGCTTGTTTCTGTCACACCAAGAAAAAAAAAGCCCCTACTTTTGGATAAAACATACAATAAGCTTTTCAAGATCTTTAATATATGGGGTAATATGTACGACTTATGTCCAAAGGATTAATCTGAGCAGTTTGAAGGAGTAACGTAACAGACTTTAACTACAACAGACATGTTTTTCAAGTCATTAACGTGTTGCATGGTAATAGAAGGAAAACATTTTATGCAGAATGCTGAGTGTTCTTGAAAATACTCTTCGTCGATGAATATGCTTGTCTCTGTCGCCGAGTTTGTGCATAATGTGAATCAATTAATTTGCAGTGTGAAATCGTTGTGCTAGTAGATCCCATTGGAATCCTGCCTTCAGCTGCAGCACCTCCGCTGTGTGTCCGTCCACTGAAATGAGCCTCTGCCAAGGATCCGAGATATTTGGAATCAAAGTATTTTCCGCGATTCCATCTAATAAACATCGCTGGAAGAGTATAAGTAGGCATTTAGAAAATCATTTTTTTAAAACATGAAACGAAGCAGTTGAAGGCTTTAGAGACGCATTTCTTACAAAGCTGGGTCGAGGCATTAAAGAGTAAATTATAAAGGTATTTTGACACTGATCTGTACTGTAGATAACTGTAATCATTGTTGATTAGAGTTAGTATTAAGCTGGATTTCCCATCAAATATATTATATTGCACAACTTTTACCATTAAGCAGTGTGTAGGTTAGCTTTTAAATAAGAGATCCTATTAGTATTCTACTGACCTGGGCTATTTCTGCAGAAGCTTTGCATGGTTCTCTCTCCTGGTGCTCTGGCTTCCTCCCACAGACCACAGACATGGCTGGTAGGTCAATTGATTACTATATATTGCCCTTGTGTGTGTGTGTGTGTGTTTGCATGGTTGTTTGTCCTGTGAATCTCCATGCTGCTCTGTGCCTTGCACTATTACAGACTCGCACAGTAGCATTATAAACTTTGCAACTTTGCTTTTTTTTTATTTTTTTTTTTATTTAGCCAACCAATGAAAATAACTGAGCCTCAAGTAACAAGAGCAGAGGTGTTCTTGTGTTAAGTTGTGGATTTGATTTAAAAGCTAAAAACTTTCATACCTGAATAAAATCTTCCTTCAGTGAAACTCACCTTTTTCAGACATTTTATAATAAATCCGATGCTTCTGGTAAAGAAAGTCCACATTTGCTGAAACGGTGAGATCTTATCGAGTTTTAAATTTGCTATAGAATAATAAGTTGTGTCTGAGGGCCATATTATATATAATGCTGCCTTTGAACGAAACAAAGGCACCATTATATATTGCAGCCTTGTATAATAGTTCCCTGGTGCAGAAAAAAAAAAAAAAACTAAAAGTGTGAATCCTAAAGACTCAGGTTGCACAGTAATGGAATGAAGATCAGTTGTTGATATTTTTTTTTCTGTTTCTTTTCCCCCCCCCAAGATGTAAAACCATCTATCCACAGCTACTGTATTTGTAGTTAGTATAAAACCTAATTCTGCATTATTTATGATTCAAATTGGATAAATGAAAACAGTGATTTTTATTTAAACATTCACAAATCTTTAATGGATATGATCCATGTTTGTTTTGATGCCTCTAAGGTCTAAATCCCTGTGCAGACCTTTCTGTGAACTCTGGATGTTTTCTGTGTGCGTGTTTGGAATTTAAAGAGAAAAGTGAGGAATGCAAGCAATATAAACCATCTCAAAACTTTGAACCGTTCTGATTCTTTTTTATTTTATTATTATCTTTATTTATGACTTTTCCATCACAAAGTCCAAAGACCTTCTTAAAAATCCAGCTGAGATATGAAGGCTTATTTATTGAAAAATAATCTTGTGAGCTGCCCTGTGTGTTTGTCCTTTCTTCTCAGAGAGAATAATCGCCGATGCCGCCTCAGAATGAGGGCGCAGTCTGAAAAATATCCATCAGTGCAAAGAAGGGTCGAACAGAACGAGAGATGAGCTGTGCGTCCATCATCCTCTGAGTGCAGCGTGGAGGTCGGACACTGACCTGAGGTTGCCATCTCCATGACAACTCCATCGTGGAGTGAGACCGTACGCCCAATATTATGGAGGTGAAGCTTCAGGATAAAATATTTGATGTGTCTTCACTGTGCGGGTAACGTGAAAGTTTACTGGCTTGAGGTGTGATTGCCGTCAGTCGCCTCCTGCGGCGACCGCAGCCCTCACACCAACGATTCATTAAACCATCCGGCAGCAGTTCAAGGTCAAGCTCTTTAGCTTCCCTCTTTAAATCCAAGTCTTTTGTTTTTGTGTTGCTCCCCATCATTATAAGCAGTCTCTGCAAAGAGCCACCTGCCCTCGAAGGAAGTCCCTGCAGGGGCAGAGGCGTCTGTATTTAGGAGAGTGGCCCGCGCAGCTGAACAGCAACGGCTCCCTCTGAAGACTGCACTCCCGACGCATCACGGAGAACGCCGGGAGGATGTGGTTGATCTCCGAGTCCACCACCTCGCACTGCACCTCCAACCTGAGGGGCAAAACACCAGAGCGCACGTCTGAACACAGGAGGAAGCTACAAGTGAGAGGGGCTGTAAGCACAAAAAATATACTTTAAAAAATTTGATTATGCTGTTTCACTAATCAAATCTCTGCCTTTGCCGTGTAGATGTACTACTTGGTAGGCTGATTGAGGAGTAGAAAGTCAAGTTGGGCTTATAATTATTATGGGTGAAAAGCAAACGAGTTAGAAAAATGTAGCTTCCTGGGTGTCAACAGGCGCCTTGTTTCTTAAACACACTTCTGAGTTGATTGTTTAAAAAATATGCGTCGTTTATTTCTAGTGAAAACTCAGAACAATAGCTATAAATCTCATACAAGTTAGATGAAAACATAAAATTTATTTATACTGATCTTACAAGTTCAAAAAGTGAAAAGTGGTCAAAAAATCTCCCGTCGTCACACCGGAGATTCGACAAAAAAAAAAAAACTCTCCTGAGGTGTTCCTAATCTCTTTAATTAATAGCAGGATCTAAAAGTTACCAAAGTAATCCCAACTATTCCAAATATAAATATCAATTACAGATTTTGGTTCCAAACTAACTTAAGTATATTTAAACTGCCTAAAGAAAAACTAAAGTAATAGAAGTTATGATTTGCAAAAATTGAGCATAAACGGCCACAAAAACAATATTGCAGTGTTTAACAATGACATCATTCTTTCCTGTTTTTCTAATATTATTCATCTGTACTTTGAAGTAAAAGTTTATTTAGAGAAAATAAAAAAAATAAAAAATACTCACTATTATCACATTACAAATGCAATGGAACGACATTATTTAGGAGGAGGAAATTAACCGAGCGTCGAGAATGAAGAGCAGAGCAGAAGGTAAACAAATACTGGAGCATGAAATAATCCCAGAAAGCTGAGGAACTGAGCTGCTGTCTGCAGGGAGACGTTAGGAGAAGAGAGTCACACTCCGAGTTTTCCATCCCCTTCTGATGGAAAATTCCTAAAAACTTTTATGTTTGCTTACTAAAATGATTCTGAGCCGACATGCGACTGTAGAAATTCGGATCAGACTCAGTCGAAGCTTTATGGATGTCCTGATCAAGATTTGTTTGCTTCGATACTAATCTGAGTCATTTCACGTTTCTCGCTGATGCCGTTTTCTGATTTGAAAGTACATTCAGTGAAACCAAAAGCTGAGTATATGCGTCAGAGAGCATTTCATCAGCATTGGTGCTGGACTCGCTCAGAGGTTTTATTCGTTATACTGCAATTTTCTCTAAATGTTTGTACGGTAACCCAACAAGAGTTTCTTCAGAACAGCCTCAAAGTGATAATTTTATTTAGTTAAAAAGCTGCTATAATGTTTCTGACGACACATCCATGAAAACAGTCATAGCTTTGTTTCTACAGCTGACTCAACATTCTTAAATAAACTCACGTCTTGCTCATTCATAACAGATTGTTGACGTCATAGGCTAACACTAGAAAGTTTTCATACGTCTCTGTTAAACGACTCATTGATTATTCAGCACCTGAAGCGTTTCCACATGATGGTGTGCTCACAACTCTTACAGCAATTATTGTCACCTTGTATTTTTTTTAATGGCTTGAAAGGATGCAGACGGACAGGAAGCAGCAGCAGCAGCCAAATCAGTCTCTGATTCACTGTGAACCCCATTTAAATGAGTGAACAGCACGTTAAAAAACAGATTCTTGAGACTGAAAAAGGAATGTTTATGGCTTTAGATGTATCTGATCTGAACAAAATGTGGCCAAAAATAGCAGGTTAAACAGGTGAAAAATGTTAAGGGTTTAGTAAGAGACATTTTCCCTTTGTAGACTTAATTTGTCTACTTAATTTGTCTACAAATTAAGTAGACAAATTAATTTAATTGTCTATGAAGGTGAAACATATTTCACCTTCATACCGAGGTGAAATATGTTTATATTGGAATAACTTTGTTACAAAAAATGTAATGTGTTGATCTGGACTCCGATCCGAAACATGAGATTCGACTGGGACATAAAAATGCTGCTGACTTATCGAGGATAAAGGCAGTTTTGTGCTTTAAACAGTTAAGTTCCTGTGCTCCAGTATAATGTGTCCACTCCTACCCCCGCAGAGCCTCCTTGTTGTTGACGAAGCGGAAGTGAGCGGGTTCGCAGATGAAGCCAGCTGACTGGCAGGCCTCAACACAAGACTGGCCCTCCTGAGACACCAGCAGTCGGAGAGAGCTGAGAGGAGGCCAAGCCGCGGGAGCCGTCACGTTGGACGCCCAGCCAAGGGCCGTGGAGTTGGGCAGGGGCACAAACAGAGGTCTGATTACCCGGCTGCCACTGGCTGATCCCAGTCTGGAGAAATTGGCTGGAATGAAGGGAGGCTCTGGCACACAGAAGTCCTAGAAAAAAAAAAGAATAGAATCAAATTAGTTGTGGTGTGAAGCTTCAAACTAGTAGAAGAAGACCTTATATAAGTGATTTACTGTCTCTACAAGACTGGCTTATTCCTCTGTGGAGCCAGAAAATGCTTTTCTCCTCAGTGATACGGGCCTTTTGTGTGCTGCTTTATAGCTTCTGCTGCTCCAACATAACAGTTATGGTTACATCTAGGACATTAACAGCTTTGCTGTAAGCTGCTGTTTCCCACCTTGAAAAGCATTATTTATTATTACTACACATAATGAACTGAGGATTAGATAAGGAGGAGCAGCAGATGCAGAGCTCGGCATAAACTGCCCAGAGGCACAGCAAGGTGAAGTTGATTACTAATGCCCCTGATGGGTCCAAACTCATTAAATCCGTTAAACACAACCATCACCATTTACACAACTTGTAAAAGGTTACACATTTACTTGTGGGGTAAAAACAGGTTTATGTTTTTTTTTTGACAGATCTCAGTGAGATGAAAGGAAAACAAACTGTGTTTCAACAGGTGTGACAAATATACGTTTGTTCAATGCTCTGCAAATGTATTTGCACCTTTTAAACCTTATCAAAGTTTGTCCAGTTACAATTGTGGCTAGGGGTTAAGTCTGATTACATCGATTTTAACGTGTTAAAACTGTGAACACAATCACTGTTTTTTTTTATTTTTTAAATCAGTTTCCAAAGCGGAGCATTTGCATTCGCTTTCCTTGTATTTCTGTAAATCCAACGTACAAGAGACGACAAAGCTGCTTCTGTTTCAAAATACGATCGGATGCGACGCTGGAAGAGACCGTTATTGTCCAACTTGTCCAAAAAGATTGGAGTTGGTCTATTACTGAAGAAAAAATACCATCTCAATGCAAAACATGCTGCTGCAAGACCAGACAATCCTCATGCTAATGTCACAGTCCACATTTATAAAGGTGTATTTTTTCTAACGAAGTTAAACCAACAAAACACTTGAAAGTCGAATAAATATATTATTTGAAGGTTAAATCACCAAAATAACAGATTAGAAACATGTTAAGTATTAAAAATGTTCTAGTTGAGCTCACATGTCTCAATAATTCAGCAGCAAAAAGGATTTTTGAATTGAAATAAAGAAAATTATTCCATCAAAATACGGTTAGTTGCAATTAGAATCATACATTTTAATACAGTCCCACCGTCACTTAAAATGTAAGGTGATGAAGACATAAGAATTATTTTGTAAAATAGATTTTTTGCTAATAAGCTCATTGCAAACAGTGGCTGAGTGGATCTTACCTGATTCTGTATGTAGGCGTGAACTCTCTCCAGCATCCCCTCACATGTGTACTCATAAGGCAAGTAGGGCTCAACCTGGAAACCGCAAGCAAACACATCCAACCGGAGGTTTATTTTCACGACGTTTTGCCAACATTAACATACACTTTTGTTTTGATTTTCATTGTTCACACTAATTGCCGCGAATTGCCTCCTCTTCTTGTTAATTTCAGCGGATGAATGTTTCCATTGTCAGGTTCTGCAAAGTCTAATCACAGTGTGTCACTGCGTTGAAATTCATTACGCTTTATTTGCATACCAATAGATCAGCCCATGCTGTGAAGTACAAGTTTTATAACTAACACACACTTTTGATTGGCCTAATTAGCTGTGTGCTTGAAAGACGATATATCACTGGTGTTCCTTTTTATGTCTAACTCACGCTGACGGACTGCCACAAAGCCGGATGAACGTAAAACAGCCAAAACTGGAAAATTATGTTGATTACGCTGGATCTTAGAGATGTTTTTAGGCCTGCATTATGGACGAAAATACTCGAGCACCATCCAAAAAAAAAAAAAAAAAGACAGACAAAGACACTATTGCTCAAAATGTTCCTCTGAAAGTGCAATAAAAATGTTCTAAGAGCCAAACGGGGAACCAATGAAATGGTCAGCTGATTGGTATAGAAAAATGATCAAAAATGTGTGAAAAGCAAGCAAGAAAAAAACCTTACAAAGACATAACAGACACAAAGAATGCAAGGAAAAACAATTGACAGAAAAAAAGATAAAAAGACGAAACAATAAAAAGTCAAAAGGATAAAATGAAAGAGAAGATAAAAAGAAAGGAACAAGAAAGAAAGAATGGGAAAAAGAAAGAAAGGAACGAAAAGGATTTATTGGAATATAAGAATCTGTCGGCCGGCCAGAGATTGCTTTGGCCTGCCTGACTGAGCATGAGCCTCTACATCTCACAGCGTGTGTGTGAGCTTACGTGCGCGTCTTCACGCTAATGGCTGTAATGTGTAGGTAAGGCCCTGTGTCAGCTGTGTGTGTGTGTGCACGGGGATATCATCTGAATGTGGGTGTGTTTGCTGAGGCGTTGTGCCTCCACTGAAGGGTGAAGTGGTCCATCAGCTCTTTCTCAGAGGAGATGGAGACAGCGCCGTCAGCTAGTGCTGCAGAACTCAAGCTTGTCTGACAACACAGACAAGATGGAGCAGTGGGATCATCCACACACCCACACACACACACGCACGCACACAGGCGTGCTACATCATAGATGTCACCTTTTGTTTAATTTCCATGCCGACTTGATCTAGTCTGCTGATTTTACAAAATGGTTAAAGGGGCATGCAGACAGCCGTCTTCCTGTTTCGCTTCATGCAGGATGGACTGGCTGGCTTGGACTGGTACTGATACGACTGTATGTCAGTGGAGAGAATGCATTATCGTGGGAAAAAAAAGACAATAAATGTGCCTATCTGTGTATTAAAATGGGTTCTGCAGAATTACTGGCTGCCGCACCAGAGTTCCACTACATGACAGAAAATGAGTTCAGGAGGTCTGGGAGAAAGCAGGACTGACTTCTCAGATGTTTTTAAGTTGTTTAAGCTGCTCAGAAAAACTTTGTTTGGGTGAAACTACCAAACCATCCACAAAGGAAGTGCAGGAAGTGGACTGAACTGAGCAGAACCAAGTGACAGACAAGTGGCGCAACGATAAAGTCCGAGAATAAAAGATGTAGTAACATCAGAAGAAAGTCATAACATTATGACTTTATTCTTGTACAATGTTATTCTCTTAGTATTTTATTAGTCCGTCATAATAACTAGAGATGTAAGAAGGAATCATGTGCTGACCGAAAGGGGACAATTTTCAGCCAGATTAATAATCGAACAGTTAGAAATTAAAAATCCAACGTTTTCTGATCAGTGAAAACATCAGACATAAGGGCTTACAGAAAACACAATATTTCATGTGTTTATGGGATGTCAGTGCAGGAAAACGGCTAATAATTATATTATTTGTGCCATTATTCCTGCGAACAGATGTCCTATTATCACCGTCTAATTTCATTAACACCGTTTGAAGCAGCAAGTGGTGTCTGTGAACGCCTCACGATCTCCAACCACCTCTGATAGGCTCACAGCAGGCAGGTCAGCACAACACTTACAGAAGGATTCATTAACACTGGAAACTGACAGAGCTGAGATAGCAACGGCATTTATAGATTCTGCAGAAACGTCAGGTGTAAGCGCGCCTACGTTTGGGCGTTGACCGCCTTAAATTCTGTCACGGATAAATATAAAAAGCAACAGAAGAATAAAAAGACAGTGATAGCAGTTTGTTTTGCGCTGATGTTGATCCATTATATTAGCAAAATAATCAAATCAGGAGTGGACCTGATCAAGTCTAAGTGTTTTCAATGAGGTTTTCATAACGTTTTATGTGTTTTTTCCCCCCCCAACTCTTGGCCTGGCTCAAAGCTCAAAGCAGGAAGCAACCAGTTTATTGATGCCGGACACAAACAAACAGGCAGAAGTTTCAGTGTAGCACTGGAACCTGCTGGGTGATCACATATTGATTGATTACAACAGTATAAAACAGCAAGTCTTTTATTAAGGTGATTCAGTTTGTAAGACATGTTTATTCACCGTTACTTAAAGTTCGTACCGGTTTTCAGTTTTAATGAGAGCTAAAAGCTTTTGAGAATCCCCCAAACTCCATTTCCATCTGCGTTCGTTTTCCCATTTCTTTCTATTTTTGTTCTCATCCTCTCCGCTTGTGTTTGTGCTTTCTAGAAAGATTTAATCTACCCAGCTGACTCCTTAATTAACCTTTCTGCTGCTCCTGGCAGTCGCTGGCATTCTCTTATTCTCTATCAGCTCTGCATTTCTCGCACTCTGTAATAGCCATCTGCTTCCTACACGCAGAAATAACTAAGGCTCTGGAGAACCCCAGGGTTGTAGAGCTTGGCTGCTGTTGTGTCAAAGTTTAGGAACCGTTAAACAAAGTTTAAAGGAGGCAGATAAGGCCTTGTGCTTTATTTACAGACTTTCAAGAGAGAGAGAGAAAAAAAATGCAGCGATTTTTATATTACTTTGACCATCACAGAGTAAAAATGTGCTATTGCGTTATTAGCTGGGCAACAATTTATTTTACAGTTATATAATAGGATGTTTGTCAGACAGACATTTCTATTAAATATCAGAGCTGAGTGTGAAGATGAAAGCAGTCATGTTCAGACGTTTAAAAAACGTTTCTGAGCCTCAGAGATGGAAAGGGATTTAAAAGTTGTTTAATATTTTTTCTTTCTCGTCTTTGGCGAGTCTGACAGTACCTTAGTCCTCATGATTTCCTTGACAGCAGAATCGAACTCGAGGGAGTTGTTGTAGTCGACTGTCATGACGTACGGCCTGCCTATGTACTCCTCTGCATACGGGTGCTGGGAGAAAACCTTCAGGAAATGCAGACGCAGGGTGTTAAACGTTTTAATTTACCTTATCTGCCACTTGTGATCACGAGAAAAGCTGTAAATGCATTGAAAAAACAACATTTTGCAAAAAAAAAAATACACAGAGCATATTTGAAGTTCTCACAGCTGACTCATAAAATACAAATTGCAAGCAGGTATTTGAAATAATCTGATGAAAAACGAAGGATTTTAAATCATGGCCCTGGAAAGTCCTAACTTCTGTCTGAAAGGAAGAGCAAAGCCTAATGAGGTTACCTCTCTAGATGTAGGTTTTCCTCTGAAGAACTCGTGATTCAGTGAACTGTGGGGTGGCTGGAACTTTGGCTGCAGGAAAATGCAACCATTGGCTATTGCTTCAAGAGGGGCGGGACCTTCGTACGGAAACCCAAAACCAATGAAGAGCTGGAAAAAAAACAACATTAATATGCTTGTAACCCAAGAATAAACAACTGCATCTATTTCTAAGGTTTGTGAATTAATAGAAAGGTTGTGACGGGTGAGAATTTGTCAAATCAGAGCTGCTCCAGTTGCTTGCCTTGGCCTTACGGAGAAGCTGCTGCAGCTCGTGTTGGGGCAGCAGACCGTGGTTCTTCACAAAGGCCGGGACCTCCGGTGGTCTCTGGGTCTCGTAGTACACCGTCCCATGGACCTCCATGTACTTATGAAGGATTTCCAGGAAACTGTCTTTGCCCTGCTGGATAAAAAGACAGGAAACAAAGACGGGAGATATCATGGATTAGACATGAAGGCAGGAGGCTGGATGAAAAAGAAAAAGAACCCACCTCTGAGGACAGTATGATTAAAGAGTTTGAGAGCAAGTAAACTGTGCCGAGTCTGTTTTCTTTTATCTTTGTGCAAGCTGTCTCCGTGTGTCAGCTTCTGTCTGGATATGTCAGCTTCCCTCCACATCTAACACTATATTTACTCTCTAGATGCATCTTAAAGAAGACGCTACTGTGATGTGGAGGCAACTCGTGTTCACATGACCATATTTACAGATCCAGCAGAGAGAGAAAAACCCAGATTTCTCCGCCTCTGAGGTGGAACAAATTAAGAGCAGCTTTCTCTTTTTTCGAGTGACACAGACACATACCTGCTTTCAGTAAAAGCTTTCACCTGGTTAGGACTCAATTTCTTTCATGGGATTTCTATTTGTGTAATTGGACTTGCTTACAGTGTGATTTAAGTGCAGTAAGTAGATAAGCATCAGACGTCTTGTTTAAAATCTTCTCATGGACTTCTAACAGTTAAACTGAGAAAACGGCCAATTCACAATAAATGAATATATCTAGACGTTTATGCATGAATCCAAACATTTTTTTTTTTGTATATCAATACGACAACAACCCTTTGGTGTCATGAATCAGTGTTTTAGATTTCTTTTGCGTCTGTTTATTACACTTAAACGTTTAAGATCATAAAACTCATTTCATTGATAAAAGCTGGCAAAGTATTTCAACAACTGTGCCGCTGAATTGTGTTAAAAACAATTATCTTTTACATTTTTTTTAATCATTTTTTTTATTTTTCCAAAATTGTCAGTCCGAGATTTTGGTACTGCAGTAAAAGATTCATTTATTTTAAACATGTCCTATCAGAGTTCATTTCAATAACTAGGGTTTTTAACGAAGCATGACATAGGGTGCGTTCACACTGCAGCCTGAAGTGACCCAATTCCGATTTTTTTGACATAATACGACCTGTATCCGATCTTTTCATGGCAGTGTGAACAGCACAGGTCGGATTCTTTTTCGAATGTGACCCATATCCGATACGTATCGGATTCAAATGCGACCTAACGTCCAGGTCGCATTCATCCGAACTGAACGTCACTGATTCTCAACAAATCTCAAATCTGCGTCCTGATAAGCGCAAGTGGGAAGAAAAACAACAACCATGACGGATTATATGAGGATTACGTTGTTAATATGCTGCTCCGGCTGGACAACAACTTCAAATATGTAAGCAAAGCTCCACCGTTAGCCTCCATGTTTACTTCCGCAAACACTGAGCACTTCTTCTTTTTATGGCAGTTGGCAGAACACTGAGAATGCTGACGCTATTACGCCCTCTAGTGCGCATGCGGGACACTTTCAGGTCGTTTGCCCATTTACACTGCAGAACGCATACAGGTCGCATTTACTGGCAGTGTGAACGGCCCCGGTAAAAAAAATCGGAATTGCCAAAAAATCTGAACTGAGTCACTTCAGGCTGCAGTGTTAACGCACCATAGATTGCAGAAATCCTCGGATTAAGAGTTAGGATCTGATATTTTTTTCATGTTCTGCTCACCACCAGTTGTGTACACATCCTTACTTATCAGTCCAAAGAAACAAATTCATCATGTTCTGTGTCTGAACACCAGAACGGCACACTTTAAAGGCATCAATTAAATACAGAACCTACAACAACCAGCAACAGTCAGTTAACAACCAAAACGTAACCATGAAAACGGAGTGCAACCCAGACCATTAAATTGATCTGCCAGCTGGTATTAAGCAGCTTACTATATCCCTCTGTTGTGTGGCGCTCCCCCTCCTCTCCTCTGCAGCGAAGTAACTAGAGGCTGTAGTGATCAATAGTTTCCTCTGTGAGGATTTTCCCAGCCAATTAGGAGATTTGCTCAAGCGCTAAGTGCTGCAGACAATAGCAATGAACTTGGTAGTGAAACAGAGGCATGTAAAGGTGCAGATTTCTTAACTTCACGTAGCATTTCTCTCCCTAAGTGTGTGCATGTGAGTGAGCATGAATCAGGAAAGGGACGAATACAGAGCAAGTCCAAATAGACAGGTGTTTGTCCCTCATGTTTTAAATCTATTTCCTTAAGATGGAGCTTCAGGAAGAAGCTTGAAGGACTTTGACCTGTTTAGTTCAGATAGCAGGGCATGTTAAGGTGGAAAAATGGAAACTTGATGCTTAACAGATCACCAGAAGACACACGTCTCATCTGAGTAAAGTCACCTGACCTGACATGCATCTGTTTTTGACAGTGCAAGTGGAAAACCTACGCATGCACAGGAAGAAATGGAAAATAAAACAAACTTAACCTCAACACTCTTTTTATTCAAGGCAATAATGCTTGCCTTGAATAAATGCTTGCACAATCATTGTGCAGCGTAAAAAAAAGATACATTCTGTAGTTTTTGAAAATGTGATTTATCTCATCTCAGTACAATGATGATGATGATCAACAAACTTGCACTTCCTTTGAAAAACTGGTTTTATCATCAGTCGCTTTCTGTCAGACAATAAAAAGCTTAGAATTTTAAATAATACCAAATATTACTGTGACTGAATAATCCAGTTAATTTCACAGCTAAGTATTTCCAACTCCCTTTTGCTCAGCATTAATATTTTATAGTCAGTTATTTTCAGTAGTGCAGGACAGAGGGACGGTATGACAGAAATGGAGTAACAGGTGAGAAATATATTTGTAGTCACACAGTTCGGCAGATTAAACCATATTTTGAACAAATATTTTCTGTTTAATTACCTATAATTACCTGTGCTTGACATTTAAGTTCTTTGCAATAGTACTCACAACAGTATTAACAACAACAACGTTTTTTGTTGGGACTTCATATAGTAAACCAATAAATATTTGTGCATAATTAGGAGCTAGAACCAAAATCAAATATAGTTTTCAAAGTTTTGTTTCTTTACAAAAATCTAAAAGGTGTTCAGGATGACAACTTTGATTTCATAAATATAGGCTACATAGTGTTGATAAATTATATATAGCTTTACAAAAAAAAACAAAAGAAACACTTGACTTACCTGAAGCTAATCAGCATCCAGTCAGGTTCCACAGCAGATGACAGAACAAAACAGAAGAAAAGAAATTCAGAAAACATTTGCAGCTAACAAAAAGGATGGAGCTAAAAATAATGAAACAAATGCTTTCGTCGACACACTCACAGGTAAAGCATTGCACATTTTCAGGACCTTATGATCTTTTATACGAACAGATATGTTGGACTCACAGTGGACTGACTGACAGGAGGCAGTAAACAATGTCTTCATAATTATTTTAAGAATGAAGGCGCCGCAGTGCTCCGTCTACTTAATGTGGATGAGGAAGCAGGCGGCTTCTAGAGGAAAATCGTCTGCAAATTAAAGATGCACACTTGAGCATATAAAAGCCCCATGAAGCCGAACTGTAATGACACTAACAGTGGGATGTGTAAAACGCTGTCAACGTTTTCTTGTCATAACACAGCAGGAGGCAAGTTGCAGTACTGCATACTAGTACTTAATAAATGTATTATTTGTGGAAAAAATAATCCATTAAAACAACCTTCTCATTTACTGTGTAGTACAAACAGTGGGTATTTCCTACTATATAATGTACGTCTTGAAAAGATGAGCTATTTAAAGTCAAACTATTGAACTTCAGAACAAAGTTACTGCTTTGGCCTGTAAGCTCATTCAGAAGATGTTTTCCATCTCAACTCCTCTTCTGGTTAAATAAATGCTACAAAAATATTTAATTTGTTTCAAAAGTTCCTCCAGCTGTGGAGGAAAAGGGAAAACCTGCAGTCATTTCAGGTAATGAACCATTTACTTCTTTAAATGGAAATCCCTGTATGCCACAATCTGTGCTGTAATTGCATCTTTTTCTTTTTTTTACTCGTTTTTAGATAAACACATTTATGATCCACATCCATTTGACAGCCAGAGGTGACCCTGTTTAGATGCTTGTTGGCACAAATGTTGAACTGATAAAACACATGCCAACAACTCCATGCATTTAAGAATCTGGTGAAGAAAACATTAAGACAAAATCAACATTAAAGTTTGGAAGCGGCAACATCATGGTGAAGCTCCACCAGATGAACCAAGACATTATTGATAAAAATCTGCTGCAGACTTCCAGGATAATAATAATAATTATGAAATGAGAATGCATGTATTGGCAAGACAACAATTTTACACAAACAGCAAATAAAAGTCTCAAGAACATAAAGCTGCTTATAAGGTCTGAATCCTGCATGAAAAAGTAAAACTTGAAAGAGTTCACAGAATGGAGTAGAAGAATTTAGAAGTTTCTCCAAAGAGTCTTGAAGCTTCCATCACCAGCAAAGGATTTTGTACAAAGTAATGCATACATTTTAAAGAAGCAGTTTTCAAAAACCTTAACGGGGCGATGAATGCTAAAGCACCGTTCTTTACTTGCCTGTATATCAGGTTATGTCACCAGTTCAGCAGAGATGCTAAAATATGGATTGTTAAGAATCATGGAGGTTGTGAACAAATTTAACCCTTTCATGCATGAATTATGATCCTTTGTATCAGGATTTTTTTCCCCATTTTTTTTTGCCTTTCTTAAGGCATAAAAAAAGGTAGGAAAAAAAATTTGAAAAAATTGTAATTCTCTCCAAATACAAAGTTGATATGTGAAAAATACATCAGTAGTATTGTTTTTTAGGGGTTATCTGATGTCACAATATTTTTTTTTTTATCTGCAAGAGTCGTCTACAGTAGAAGGAGGGACTGGGTCGGTCGGCATGCTTTTTTGTCTGTCAGCCATATTGGATTTAACAAAATAATTTCTTGTATTTGCAGCTGATGGCCAGTAGCTGATGGTGTATTTTATGGTGCGTTAGCGTCCACTTCAGTGGTCTGTGTGCATTCATGACATAAAAATCCACAAGAAGCACAAGAAAATGGCTTTTAGCCATAGCCGTCCACTGTAGTGACCACTATGCATGAAAGGGTTAATTTTTTTAATCCAATAATTATCTTACCTCTAGGATGATTATATAATCAAATTAATTTAATTATTGATAAATGCCAACTGATGAAACCACCAGCGTCTAACCCATCCGATGACACCATGCATGATGCCTGATTATAAATCATTTTAATCAAAGGATATTAGATGACTGTGCAGAATATAAATGGCAATCACAAGCAAAGGGTAAATAGACCTTGCTGAAGCAAAAAAACAAAAACAAGCGTCATCTGTGTACATCATTATTTTGTGCTTAGTACCTTCCACATGCTGGCTTCTTTCCCATAGACCACAGCCATGTTGTTGACTTTGTTCTGCTGGATGCTCCTCTTCTCCGTCTCGTTCAGCTCCTCCGAAACGAAGCCCATGAAGGAGTTGTCTGGTGTGTGGGCTGAATGTGTGCGAGTGGATGTGTGAAGTTAGTGAAAGTAGCGGAATGGTGAGAAAAGTGAAAAGAATGCAGGAACAGATAAAAAAAAAAAAAGACAGCGAGGAAAAAAGCTTTATTTAAAGAGAGAGAGAGAAGAAGACGGATGCAAGGAAAATTCACTCCATCCTTTTGCACTTTGGCTCGTTGGTTCAGTGACTGTGAGTGTCGCCCAAGTATTATAAATTGTGACTGTCACACGGCCAGCTGTGGTTTTGGGCATGGCAAAGTCTAACACAGGGACTTGCATACTAAAATATACATGCTAAGCACATTTATGTGTTTTGCTCAGTGAGTTCAAGCAATTTGACATGATAAAAACAAACTGCACATATAATCCTCTGCTACCGACTTCTTTTCTTTAAGCCAAGTGCTTATTATTCCCCCTTTTTTTGCAGAGCGCATTTTCAAGTATTGAAGAACTGTAATAAAAGCAGCGCCGCCACACTCTAAGTATGAAGGTTGAGTCACTCATTATAGCTTTGGCCGGCGTGGAGCGTGGGTGTCTACAATATGCTGTATATTGTCGATATAATGATCCTGCAGCTGAGCGCCAGCGATACAAGGCTGCTGACAGCTGAATGTGAAAGCACGAGACGGTTAAGTAGTCAATGTCTCAGCCGGGAAGTGAGGAGACAGACGGCTCTGAGGGAGGATCAGACCTATTGTGCAGCTCATGAGAGGGGAAAAGAAAGAGACGAGAACAGGTACAGCTTAAAGGGACGCTGTGCTGAAAATAGAAATGTGAAGCACATTCTCCAAAATGAAAGTGAACAACCAGCAAAACCTGTCAAAAGAAGTGAAAAGACTAGTTTGAAGTCATTTCAGGTTGCTAGAAAGACATTTTCTGACGGTTGTGTGCGAACACCTACGGGTGTTTAATGCCACAAAGAGCAAATTCCTAATGTGAGACAATATTTTAATGATGTGCAGTAATCAGCTCTTTAAAAAGGGAAAGATTTGAAAGTGAGGCAAAGCAAGGCGTTTTATTTTCACCAACAGGGCAATTCAAAGTCCTTTAAATGAATATAATACGACAAACACACAAAAACATTACGCTGCAAAATTAAAGAAAACAAAGGCAGTGTTAAAACAGACTCCATTTTATGATGTTCTAGTTGTTATTAATCAAAGCCTCGATTTAAACAAACTCAGTGTTTCAGCCGTTTCGCAGTTTTCTGGAACTTTGTTCCACATTAGAGCTGCATCGGAACATGGTTCTTGAATGCAGAGCAGAACTGAACCAGAAGACCTGAGAGGTCAGCAAGGTTGATGCGACGATGACAGAGCTTTAAAGTATTTTGGTGGTAAGCCATTCAGTGATTCATAAACTAACTAAAGTATATTCTCTCAGCTACGTCTGGGAAATAACGCCCGATAAGAGGAACGAGTTTACTATTGGAATCTGATTGGATGCTATGGCAGCCAAAGCTTTCTTAAAGAAAGCCGTGGTAAGATACTGAGACAACAGGAAAGTAAAAAAGTGATTAAAACTTAGGAAAGACAGGATAATCTTACGGAACATGGTCATGTACTGCCGGGCGTTCAGGTTCCAGTAGCCCCAGTTGGTCCGATAGCCATGCAGAGTCGCATACTCTTCATGGTTGTAGGCTGGCTCTGTCCCAAATGTGTCAATAACTCTGATGTGGCATCTGTGGAGGAACAGTTTGAGTTTAGCTGCCAAGCTTCAAAGCATTTTATTGGGATTTTATGGGAGACCAGAAAATATTTAAAAATAGTGCAACAAGCATTTGTAGTGAAAGTGAAATTTGCAGCCCCTGTGCAGGATTCATCTGGGTAAAGTGGGTCTTTACACTGACTACAGCCACACAAATGTTTTGACTGAATTTTGTTTGTCAATCCTCTGAAGCTGTGGTTTTTCCTGTCGCTAGAGCAGCTTTTCCTAACATGTCTTCTTAAACAGCAAATCTTGGGCGTAAATTGCAAGAAAAGTGTTTGAAATAGTTTACTCTGTTTGTGATGAATCTAAATGAGTGGGAAAAAAATAGACATTTTCACATCTTGAGCTGTAATGTTCAAGCTTAAGATATCTCAAGCTTGAACTGCTGCTTGGTTCCTTCTCCTTTTTTCATTATCTAGCAGAATCACTAATTTTTTAATCACTTGATTAACAGAACCACTTTTATTTCATTAAAATATAAAATAAAAGCACTAGTCATTTATTTGTGATTTAGAAAGAAAGCGGCTTCTCAAAGTGAGAACATCTTCTGGAACAAAGCCTTTCAGACAGAGACAGAAGTAGAGATTTTTCAGAGAAAGTCACACAAAGCATATGATTATAAGAACTGTATACAAAAAAAGCATTAAACAAAGGCTGGTGATTTGAATGGAACAGTCTTATTACAAATTCCCACAAAAGTCATAAAACTGAATAATATTCTTTACTCAGAAGAATCAAACGATCCTCACGTCTGAGTTTCGTGTTATTTGCTGCGTTGATGAAGGAACTCCACAGAAATGCCTTCAGATTTAGTTTTGAGGGCCACAGAAAGTCGGCAATGAATTATTAATAACGAGTGTTAGTTTCATTTGTATCTACCCTGTTTTTATCCCCTGCCCTGTCACTTTCCACCCGCTCTGCAATGGTTTTCGTTTAGGATAAGCCATCCCCAAAGGACAGAAAATAGTTGGGGGAGAGGAGGGATAAGCAGAGGAGTAGCTGAGCTCAATATCTATTTGAAGATCAGAGTAAAGGGCTAATCTGGGCTAAACGGCTGCTCAGAGGTTCTCCAGGGTGAGGGAATCATGGCAGGGTGGCATGTTGTTATGTGATGCAATGTGCAGTAGGAGCACAGAATGAAGCATTACTTGATGTATTAAGAAAGTCAGAAGTAAACAAACACTCTTCACACTTTTTCCTTATTGTTATGCAAAGCATGGATGCACTCAGCGCGGTTATCTAAATTAAATCACAGCTCGTTCCTCTGATGAGGAAACACTCTGAAACTTGTGCTGTGCTATGGAGCTTGTTGTACATGAAGGCTTGAAAGGGAATATTCACAGTTGCTTCAACTTCCTTATATTTTAACAACCTTACAATTGTGCTCATGTGTTGCACATGCTTTGATGCTAACAGAACTGTTCTGTATGCTAAGTATCAGCTTGCATGTAAGCAGCGAACAAATGAAAGACAGCAACCATAAAGCCTTTATATAACACCTAAAACAGAACATGGGTGGTTTATTATCGATGTTTTTGTTCACTCTGGTGTTTCATTTTTGATCCAGGTGACTTTAATACATATCTCCACATTGAATATATTAAAAATAACCTTTGCTTGGATAATTGTTTTCATTAACATAACAGTACCATTTTTAAAAGGGATGCATTTGTTATCCTGCAGGCTAACATTAAACCATCTGTCACTTCCCTTCCCAAATACAATGATAATATTGGATACCAGATTTTCTTTTATGGCAGGCAAATAAAACTAGTAAAAGAAGTGTTACCCTACATGAGGTTTCTCCTCTGTTTTTGAATGTTCCTTTAAAGTTGTCCATATACTTTCCACTCTTTTCTACATTTTTGCCCCTATTCGTGACCTTAAAGACTTTAATAAATCATTAAATATCCAATAAATGTGTTATTAATGATACATCAAATAAGGGAAGTATTTTGCACTTGGATGTAGGATGGTTTTAAAACTGGTACCGAGTTGCTAGTGTGGTTTTAATAAGGCAATTTCTAAAGTCCATATTTTTTTGTAAACAATTTCCAGATTTTTCCAAAATTCCCAGTGATACATCAACTAGTACTGCCATAGGTATAACCTTTCATAGTCTGGCATAGTTTCACACTAGATGCAACAACTTTCAATATATCTAGTCAGATATTTTACATGTGTCGTATATATTGCAAAATGCACAATACTCTAAAAGAAGACAGTGTGTTATGAGGTCCGAAGCATTAAACACAAAGCTCTAACACACAATTAAACTCTCTGCAGACATTCATGCACAGCTCAGGTTTTTGTGACCAAAGTGACTTAATGGGGATAATAATGCCTCCTGCCAGAGGGTGGCATTAATCACATGGTAGAAAAATGAAACAATGAGAGAAAAATGACAATGAAGTTTGTGTTTTAAGAAATGCAACAAGAGGAGATCTGCTGTGTTTCCAGTGGGGATAATTTATCTCTTATTTGTCGATGGAGTGAGACTCAAGTTCTTGCTTGTAAGTCTTGTTCTCTCACTTTGTCCTAATAAATCTCACTTCTTTTACTTCAGTACCAAAGTGCAAGGTGTGCAAATGATTATTGCTAAGCAAAAGCCAAAGATTTTGACACCAAGAATTGATTTGGTGGTTTAAATTATAGCAAGGACACAGATTTGCTGTGGCATTGTTTTGCTGAGCTTCTGCAATGTCACAAGATTTATTTCTATCCAGCGTTGCATTAATTTTTCACCAACATCTTGGATTGATGACTGGAGAGTCCATCCAGTGAAAAAAGCCTTCGACTTAAAGTCCAGACAGATTCTCATCAGGGAAGGAAAAAGAATCAATTCATGGAATAACTTGGTCATTTGAGATTTCGCTGACCTAATTCTTTAAGATCAGAATGTTGCTGATCAACTGGACTTTGTTAAACTACAGCAACCCCAGATCATCGCACTCCCACCAGTAGACACCAGCCATCATTGGTGCATCAGTTCATGTCCCTGTCTTCTCACCCTGATGCGTCTATCGTTCTGAAATGTTTACGTGACAGTAGATTAGAATTAAGTTTTTTTTTTTTTTTTTACCAACCTCTTCTCCGGTTTTTAATACTGTGCAGGAGAGTTCTTAATCCAACTTTTGTAGTTCATGCAAACGCCTTAGATGTTTTCTCTCCTTGATGCATGCTAATAATGTTACAATCTTTCCATGACCACAGAATGTGTTTTTCCACATGGTTGTTTAAGAAATGAGAAGCTACTCATTGCATTAGTTGGGATAAAATAACTTGTTGCTAGATGAAAGATAATTGATCATGGAGTTAATGTCCAATTTGCTTAGTTAAATCCAGGTGGCGACATGCGTTTAATCACTGGTTTGTGATTTTTTACTGGTAAGAACTGATTCTTTACAATGATTTGACCAACCCTGTGTCATCTGAGAAAAAAGATGGTTCTTCAAAGTTTGAGCAGTCTAGCTTTAAATTTGTTTAACCACATTTTTACAACATTCACCCAACCCTTCCTCTTAACTTCGTCTAATTGTTGGAAATTTTTCCTCACATTTGAAACTTAGTGGAAACAAAAACAGAAAAAAGGAAGACAGAAAAAAATGCTATACTTTTTTTCAGTAATGTATAGATATGTAGTTTACATGGATATTCCTTTTCAAGAAAAAAAAAAACAACAAACACACATGAAGTAAAATAACACAAAACTGAGCTTGCATGAGCAGACGCAGCAGAAAATCTGTTTTCCAAACATCTATGTTACTGAAGACAGGATCTATTTGCATGTATGAAAGTTTGTTACTAACAATAAAAACTGATTATCCATCCAGATATATTTAAAGGCAAAACTGTATATTGCTATGACACCTAACATAAGGGACACTGCAGTGCGAATAGAATACACAGCTTTAGATGCACAGCTTTCTACAATATCGAACATTGTATTCATGTAGCTGGAATTTGCTTTCTGGCTTTTGCAGAAGATAAAAATAAAAGGATACACAATTTTTATGTCAAAGAAAATTTGTCAATATTTTTTTACAAAAAAATGCAGCTTTGCTGTTGGTGTTTGTGTGCAAAACCCTTCCCTCATTTATCATTTATCTACTGTTACTAGTGCAGGCAGTGTTGCTTTCCTTTAGTCTGGGAAGATGTTTTGTTGGTGTTTGGATGCAGACGTGCCCCCCAGATATCTCCTTCAACACAACGCTATCGCAGAAGTAAAGTCAACAAACGGGGAGAAGGTTTGGGGGGGGGGAGGAGTGGATCAATATGCTGCTCCAATTATCAGATAAGTGGGTTTGATTTAAAACAGACTCTTATCTGCTTTCGGCATCTCTGACAGCAGCCCACTTACACCAATACACCTTCGCCTCCACGCAAACAATCATATGAAGTCGAGCAAATAGGACGCACCGAACACAACAGGACCTTTCTCATTATTACCATGTTACACAGACCTAATAAATCAGAGTGGCTGTCAGTGCAAACATAAAACAAAGGTAATTAAAGAGAATTGAGAAGAAAGAGGTTGTAAAGCTTAGACCATGTGATTAATTAAACTCAGCCTATGAGAGACTCAACCAGAATAAACACGAGGGAAGAGAGGGGGCAAAGTAGGAATGTCATTGACCCAACTTCATCCTTAGGGTCCTTGTTACACAGGTAAATGCAGCAGTATGAGATAAGCAGAAATTATAGGACAGAAAACAACAAAAAAACAGTTTTCTCCAGTTATTAATTCTATTTTAGGAGAAATAGAATGAAGCTACTCTCAAATAAATATCAGAAATATGAATGTCAGTTCTGTAGGCATGACACCTACTACCTCTTTTTTGGTACGTTTAATTTTAGGCATTAAGGATGAGGTTATGAGTAGACCAGTTGGGATGCTGATGGGGTTATATAATAAAAATGGTTCCTCGGGCTGGTTGCTAGGTGATGGGCTGGGCTTCGCTGGAGTTGCTAGGTAACGGCGCAGTGCTTGTCGAATGTGACTCAACATTCAGGAGGGTTTTGAAGCTGTTCATTTTCCAGACACCAAAAAGCTTTAACTTACTGGCACAAAATGGCTGGGTGGGCGATTAAATTAGTTAAGGTATTTAAACTCACTCTGACAGATAAAGTCTATACCGGTGGATATCAAAAGTCTATAATTAGCTTCAGTAGCTAAAGCTTTCTCAAGCGCTTTGAATGTTTGATCATCTGCTAGCTTTCCACCACCGAGACTTTATTTACTTCTTACAAACTCACAGTGATATGATACATTTCTACTACAGGTAAGGGAGATATTACCAATTATAAAATGCATACTACTTCTTTAAGCGTAAAAATCTGTTAGAAGCCTTAACAGAAATACTTGCAGTAATAATAATGGAGTCTGCCTAGGTAGATGATATAACTGTACACCTCAGTGTTACTTTAAAAACTGACAAATTCTAAAGAGAAAGTGTGGGATAGAACAAAATACTTTACAAACACTATGAGTCACATCTTGTTAAAGACAGCCAGGATCAAGACCGCACTGTAACAACTGAGCAACAGAAAGGTGAACACGGCAAGCAATTAGGCGCTGATGTCTGCCGGTTTGTCTGCTGGCAATGTGTGTGTGAGAGAAAGATAAATCATGAGAACAAGATAAAGGCAGCAAAATGGGTTACATGCTGGGAAAATAACTTCCCAGTCCACCAGCAATACATTTCTCTTGCTCATAATTGGATTTTAAAAATATACGGACTGGCCCTTTAAGCATGTAACAGCAGCTTTCCATTCCCCAGTTACCTAAAATCTCTGCATCTCTGTTATCTTGGCTACTGTTTGTTATTTCAACAGAATATTTGCTTCTGTATTTTTAGCTGAATTCCTAGTTAAGTACAATACGCTGCCCCCTGTTTCAACTCTTTTGTTGCCTTCATTAACAAGGAGAAAAACAAAAAGCAAAAACAAAGACAATAATATCCAAACAGTCAAACCCTGTGATCACATCTAGAGGTAAAAGACAAACTGATTTATCAAGTCATGAAGCTTCGGACTGAGACCAACACTGGAGGAAGCTGGACTACAAAATCAGAATATAGTCTGACTCTCTCGTATTTGTTTCTGAGGCAACAACATGAAACAGCCCTGAAGCTCATGTGGGTTCATGTTGCAGTTCTCTCAGGGATGTGCAGCTGATTATTTTCCTTCAGTGCATTCTGGCAGTTTAAATCCTTTTTCCTTGGATATTAATTCATGTTTTCTTGCCTCTTCGTTGTGCCTGTCATGGCCTAGATTCCAAGTTGTTGAAACTCTATAGCAATGCCAAAAGCCATTAAGCACACTTTTTTGCACTACTACACACACACACACACGGAGAGAGAGAGACAGAGAGAGAGAGAGAGTCTAATTTGTGTTTTCCCTCATGAGGCACACGTTTTCTGTTTCCCTCCTGTTTCCACTTCATAAAGTGTTTAAGCACCTCTCTCCTGATCACAGTGAGCACAGAATGACAATCACACAGCAGCTAGCAGCTGCTAAGAATGAGGTCTGATAGGAATAAATGTTAAGGTTTGCATGTTATGTTGTGTGGAGCGATTATTGCATGTGGAATTGCATGTCAGCTGTCAGTATTTAAAAAGGCTTCTATCTTGCACTACATGTGGTATTGATTATAATTATTATTACCCTTGCTGTGCAATGTAATGGAGCATGACAGACAGTGCTGCACCAGTTCATATACACGTAGCCATGCTGTTCACCATATTTACATTTTTTTTTTGTTCCCAAATTTATTTTAACTGGATGGAACAGACTGTTTTCAACCCCCTTATTTCTTGTAATTCAGTAATCACTCCTTCCTTATGTACACATAATCCCCCTCTATGAGAAAATGTACAGCACTATGGCAACCACTGAGTCCTCTAATGAAACAAATTAGAGGAAATTCAGTGTCGCATGTTAGTGCAGTTGGTAGCAAGTAAGAAGCCATATGAAGCTCCTGGTTGAATCCTGGCCTGTATGGAGTTTGCATGTTCTCCCTGTGCAGGTGAGGGTTCTCTCAGGCTTCCTCCCACAGGCCAAAAAGTTTGAGCCATCTAAATTATGAGAGTGAATGTTGTTCATGCTGTGTCTCACTGACTTTGAACCTATAACAAGACATAAGGAGACACTTTCATGTCTGATTTAGTACCACATATGGAAGCGGCACAGATCTGATTTTTCTGGGAGAGGAGGATAAAAAGATTTAAATTCAGAATAAGGGTGCAGGAAAGTGTACATCGCATTCCTGTTCAGTCAGCGATGTATAAAAAGCCTGACGTACGGATTTTGACTTTGGTCGATACAAACTTTTTAAAATAACTGACACTGTCAGATGTGATAAGGTCACAATACATCTTCAATGTTTCAATCTTGTAAAAAAAGCATCAAACAATACCTGTGGAACAATACACACATAGGTAAGGTAGTGTTCTCAAAAACAAAATCTGTTCCTAGTCTTTCATTTTAAAATAAAACTCGCACTGCAGGTTGGACTACAGACATAGACTGTAACTAGCAGACAACTTAAACCACCAATAAAGTTACTTTGACCTTCAGGGTTCCTTGTAACGCAAATAGTAAATAAGATTGATGGACAAAATCCATCTAACACGTAAACAAGAGCCAATCACTCAAAATGAAGGAAATCGGAGCCAACTGATCAGTTCACCCCTCGTTTAGACAGACATGAAAAAGTCGGATATGGCTGGTACTGATGGTCAGACTGGGTTAAGATCAAAAACTTAGTTTATATTATGTCCCACACAAACTCATTTTTTTTCTAGTCAAGCTTATGACAAACTGTCACTAACTTGTGTTTCTTGAGTGACAGTCCCATGTGCTGCTTCATCTGTTGCAGGCCGTGGTAGTCAGTATAAATGAGGTCAAAGGGCAACGGACCAGTGAGTGGGCAGCTGCCTCTACCAGGAGGCACTCCAAGAAACCTGAAAGACATCCAAATGAAAGAAAAGATTAGAGGAGCAGAAAAGCCTCAAAGTACAATGAGGCAGGATAAGCTGGAAAGCCACAGAGCACAAAGATGGGACATTGGCCTGAAGCAAAACATCCATTATTCACTCATAAAAAAAAAACCTTTGTGCTTTCGTTTGGCCCAGACAAGGGAGGTGAACAATTTGTGCTTTCAGCAGAGACACCGATGGTTTTTGTTGCTGTGCTAAAACAAGTCTAAAGCTAAAAAAGAGAAGAATATGAACACATTCAGTGGTTGATGTGGAGTCAAAACCTTAAAAACACTTTGCAAAAATAATTAAAGCAATAGCAAGCCCATAAACTGTAATACTGGAACTCAATTATTTCATGGACACAGAACCTGGAAAAACACTTTTAAAATATAAATGTAATTTTAGAGAGAAAAAAAAGCTAAATTGTGTCTAAATGTGTCTGTATGACAGAAAATGGGAACCAATATGATGCTAATGATCTTATATTCTTAGCTCAAAAGGAAACCAGGGCATGCTACAAAGCATTTTAACAAGACAACATTCAACAGAAGAAACTCCATCAGTTGGGGTTATATTATAACCCCAACTGATGGAGTATTTTACTGTGAAAGTCTGAAAGGAAGAGTCACATCTGCAGGACAGCAACTAAGTGTTTTTATCGAGTTTTTTTTGTTGCAAACAAGTTTGACTGGAAAATTTAGGGAAACCTTTGAATTATGACGACTGCCTGTATAGTGTGTATATAGTATGACCTTGTTTGTTTAAATTTTTCAGCATGTACGAGTTGAAAACCATAACATTTACAAGTTCCTATTTGAATTGTTAGTTGCTACATTATGTAGCTGCAGTTGACGCACAATTGATAAACAATGCACAAAGACTAAAACCGGCACACTTTTTTCCTTCCAGGGTTCATGCACATTTTTTCTGGACAAATTCTTTGCTTCTCAATCAATGTTGGACAGGTGGATGGATAGATCAATAGATGAAGAGGTGAACACACAGCTGGATAACTTTAAATACTTAATTTAGCTCCTAACTTTCACACCGTCTAAGACCCCATGTGGTTTCCAAAAAGCAGGATTCAAAAGAGGAGAATATGCAAATGAATGCTCCACATACACTATGCACACCTATATATCTATACAAATTTAATCTGACATTGTTAAGAGCAATAAAATGTGAGCGAAATCTGTCCTACTGTAGCCTGTTTGTAGCCGTGGTGGATAATGATGCTGCTCTGGCACTGTTCAAAGTCCCGCTTGTTATGGTTTTAATGGAGAAAATATTCAAAAATCGTTCAGATTTTCTGACACAAGATGTCAGTTTAGTTTGCTCATGTACTCCCCTTTAGGCTTTAAAGATCTGATGAGGAAAACAGTCACGGTACCATCCTCCGTCTGTACATCTGCCTCTCCTGATCATCTCCTCTCTGGGCTGCACAGCGTTCATCCGCTGCAGATAAAGCAGGAGCTGCCATTCCTCCTCCTGCAAACGTACTTTCTTGGCCTCTCATCTGTAGTCTGGCTGCTTTTTTAGCATCTCTTCAGGGTTCTTTGTTGTGGACTCATAACTGCTAGCTTACTTTAATCAGTTCATTTGAGCACTGACAGAACTCAAACGCATAGCAGAAGGGACTGTTGTATCCCTACATCCCTGCAACGAGAGCATTGAATTCTCAAAATAACCCAAACTGCAGTTTGTCCCAAAAGAGTCGATAATTTTCACATTTGTAAGTCTTTTGATGTTTTTTGTTTTACCAGGTTTGCAGACTTAAGATTTTTATTTCAATTCTTTGTTGAAAAATAACTAAAGCTCTATCCAATGGGATGAAGAACATGGACATGTCGCTTGCCGTATACTGAACCTCTGTCAGATCTGAAGTCTTTTTCAGCCTTGAAGTTCAGCCTAGTAGTTTTTCTACCAGAATTATCCTGTGTTCACAACCATCCATGTTCCCTTCAGCTTCCCTGTCCCTGCATCTCCTAGCAGGATGCTGCCACCACCGGGAATAACAGTGGGATAATGTGTTGTTCCAACATTCATGGTCCAAAAAGTTGCATTTCCATACTTTCTGACCAGAAAACCTTCTCCTGCAGGTGTGCTGTCGGTTTAGAAGGACAACCAAGTCTTGGTAGGCTTGCAGTCATTTTATAATTTTCCCATTGTCAGATGATATATTAAACAGATCATCATGACTTGGCAAGTCGTTTAATAACTTTACCTACTTTCTGTTGGTGTATTACATAAAATCTTAATAAAACAAATTAAAGTTTTTGATGGTAGAAGGAAAATAAGAGATGGTGTGAGATATATTTGTCTGATTTGTAAAGACAAACATTTAAGGGTTTACCAATATACTTATTCCACCTTTTGAACCTTTACTATAGAGATCTGGATACTGACTTCGTTGTTTCTAGCTTTTGTGTTTCCATTGGCTGCAGTTCCGACGGACCCGCTCAGACCTCAGATCTTTGACCTGTAACTTGCCTTCTCACCCTTACATCTGTGATCGATGAGGCTAAAGGCTAATGGAGACAGTAATGAAATTATACGCCCCTGGTGAATTTCATCTCACTACATCTAAACTCAATTCAGTTTGGCTGTGTTGTTCATGCAGGGTGGGATTTCGATAGTACAGTTGACAGGACTTGCAGACACTTTGTTGGCAGCGGATCCCCACAATCAGACAGGAGGGAAAACACGCCCATAAAGGTGCTTGACATAGTGACTGAAGCAAAATGAAAAAGCGATTGCTTCGAAGCGGGAACTGCATCAAGAGGCTGACACACACAGATATGGCCACAGAGTGTTTTGTCTGATCTACTAAGAGGAACAACTGGCAGCGTGACAGATAAGCTCATCTGAAGAGTTTTTTAAAGCTTCTTCCTCAAGGACCACTATCACCAGCTTGTACTATAACTTTTAATTCAGTCTAAGCACTCCTTTGTTAGCTATCACATATATTTATTGTTACATATAAATGCTTCAAGCATATCATCGAGATAAGTGTGGCTGAAAAAATAAGTCGCTGAAGCTCACTGAAACTGTTTGTTTTAGTTCTAACAATGTAAATAAGTTATTCAATTCAGTTAAAACTCAAAAATACTTTATTAATCCCAAAGGAAAATTAAATGTTGTTGTAACTCATTAAATCTTCAAAGAGTTATTGTAGCTTGTGATGGCTGTTGGCAGGAAATATCTCTTGTAGCGCTCCTGTAATCTTCTTCATCTCCATGTGGCTGGCAGAGAGCAGTCCAATCAGTTGCTTCAAAACATGCCTGGAGGGCATCTTTTCTTAACAGTCATCTTCCTAGCAGGTAGTTTGTATTCAGACCAGAGAAAAACAAGACTGTGGTCAGGACGAGGTCTTGGTTTGGAGACATATGCATCATTGACATTAGCATCAAACAAACCCAAAATCCTGTTTTCCCAGGTGGAGCACCTGACAAACTGGTAAAACGTTGGCAGTGATGAAGAGAGTGAGGAATGATTAAAATCACCAGATATTGCCACAAATGCACTAGGATGTTGTGTCTGTAGTTTAGCAACAACAGAACTAATGACATTGCATGCATTATCAGCAACATCCTGTATTTCAGTGAAATTCATATGTTTATTGGTAAATGTGTCTAAACAGAAAATTATCCAGGTAGCACCAGACATTTTTTGCCATCCTAATATCCAGCTATGGAAGATGAGGGTGTCAAGATTCGATATAAAAGTTATCAGAAGAATTTGCTGAATGCCCAGAACTTTTTAGCTGATACTGCAGGGAGACATGTCTTTGGCTAGCCATGTTTTTAGCAGTCATGCTGATCTGTTTAATTAATTTTCTGCTGCCGAGTTACCATACATTTTTGTTTTCAAAGTATTAAACAATTGTACACTTTTTGTCAGTTGTTTATGAATCTGAACATGCAGTGAATAGTGAACATTATGAATACAGACTGAGACATCTTTGAATCTATTCAGCTATGGCAAAACTCAATTATTTAATCTTTAATTCATTACCAGAGTCTGAGAAATCAGAACATAATCAATCTGTGGGAGGCGAATCTTTGACTCTCTTGTATGTCATGCAGCAAGAAATCGTTTTTAGGAAACAAAAAGTACAAAAATCACAGCATCTTAGACACTAGAAACGAAAACCCTAAAGAACATTATAGAATAGCGTGATTTCAAGAGAACACTCAGCCTGGAGAGAGGCAGTGCTAATTAGTCTTGCCTCCTTCCTGCTTTCATCCTTATGGATAATGGATAACTCGCACAGATGTAGAGGGCCTTTTCAAATACTTCATTCAATAGGCACCATACAAATTTGAAAACTGGCATCAGTGGGCTTTCTGTAGCACTATTGAGAAATATTACAAAAGTCTGTCACTTTTTCATCATCCTCTATTAGACTGAATGAGGCTGTCCTTAAAGCCTCACAATTTCCAACTCTTTCAGACCAAGAAGGTGTTTTAATGGGGCTGACCTTTATCTTTTATCAGAATGTAACAGAACCTCAGAGACTCGTAGTTTCAGTAGAGACCTTATACTAGAATGACCAAAATGGAGGAAGTAATATATTTTGGTAAAACTGAAGGGGGGGATTTTTTTAAAACATGTTTCCCACCACAAAAACAATATTAAGGTTCTGAATAAATGCAGCTCTGGAAAAAATTGAGAGCCCATTGCACTGAACCCCACTGAAAACCTCCTGGTTATTCCACCAAATACTGATTTCTGAACTCTTCCCAAGTTAAAACATTAGTGTTTTTGTTTCTAAATGAATATGAAAACTTGTTTTCTTTGCATTATTTGAGATCTGAAAGTTCTGCATCTTTTTCGTTATTTTGACCATTTCTCATTTTCTGTAAATAAATACTAAATGTTTGCTTGGAATTTCAGAGACATGTTGTCAGTAGTTTATATAATAAAAGAACAATGTTCATTTTATATACATATAAAAAGTATATTCAGAGAAACTGATCATTTTAAGTGGTCTCTTATTTTTTTCCAGAGCTCTATATAACTTCTTATATTTCCTTATAGTAGTACTTTACAATCAGCTTCACTTACAAAAAAAAAAAGGACCAAGAAAAGGAGATAATTGCCTTATTAAATAATATAGCATGTCTGAAATGTTTCACAGAACTCTGATTCAATCCATCATCTAAAAAATAAGAATGACAAAAAGAGGGTATTAATGAAAAATTCAGCCAAGAGAACAAGAGTAACCAAACTCAACTTAGAAAAAGACACAAAAAAATTGCTCGAGTTGCAGATACCATGTGTTGAGGGAAACTATCTCTGCACATCACTCTGAACACCATCCTCATGTTGAAAAGTGGTGGCAGTGGCAGCATCATGATGTGGGGCTGCTTTGTCTCAACAGGGGGAGAACAGTGTTGAAGGAAACCTGTTGAAAGGCTGCAAGCACTACAGGCTGAGGTGAGGTTCATCAATACAGGTCCATGGCCTATTCAAAGCCCAAACCTAAAATGGAAAACTATGTGAGGACTTAAAAATCATGAACTCTTCACCAAATCAGCCCTAATAAATAAATACATAAATAAATAATTTTCCTTTCAATTGACAGAAATACTTCATGTTGGTCTTCTATATAAAATCTCAATTAAATACAACTTTGAGCATAATTGTGATGCAAATCAGTATTATAGTGTTGCCTCTAGAACAGGTTTGGACATTTACTGGATCTAATGCATTTGCCTTTTTATTATTTAAATATTTAAAAGTGCATTTTAAAATTCCTTCACAGTGCTGTACATTTTGACAGTGAAGATGTCCAAATAAATAACTATAGATGAAAAGAAAATAGAACAAAAATATGTTTTTATCATTTCAATGTCATGTCAGGTGAAAGAAAAACATTCAAACAGCTATAAAAACATCTTTATCTGCAAATCAATCCCTGGTTTGTATGAACTTTGTGCACAGACAGCAATTCTTTTACAGGGACCTTAAAGTGAGATCTTTTTCCATCAGAGTACAAATAGCCTCAGCCTCACATATACCTATAATCAAATCTAAAATGTGCCTGCACCAAAGCACAGTAAAATGCTAGACATTGACGCCTCAGTTGTGTCTTGATACAATACCCAAGACACAACTGAAGAAAGCCTCCAACAACCAATGCAGCAATTTGCCTCTGGTGGCGTTTCTCTCTGCATGGCCGGTAGGAAAAACGGCTGAGGTAAACAAACACAGAGAGCTTTGCAAACTGCTGAGCTCGCACATTTCGCCACACTTGCACTAAAGTTAAGAGCACAATTAGGTTTGTTGGTGTACAAAACTGCTCATCCAAAAAAAGCAAAACAAAAAAGCCAGTTGTTGTACTTGTTCTCAGCATCATCGTCTGTTAGAACCGGGTCACGGAGTCGGTACCTTTTCGTTACGATGCTTCGTGAAGACATCAAAGTAGATTATTTTAAACAAAAACTGAAGTTTTCCAAATCCTCTGAAGTAGAAAAGAAAGACGCCCTGGTGCTTATTGGAAATGTTAACAGCAGGACACAGACTGACTTTTAAGATGTGCAGCTTTTTGCTGCTTGTATTTATTTAAGATTAGCCAACAAATAACAAAATCCGACATAATTAATCAATGCTTCCATCTAGAATTGAAGCATTGAGATCTTATGTCACCTAATTTATTCAGTTTGCATAACATGAGCAAAGGACGCTGAAACCATGTGAGACAGATGTTTGACATTGGTTTGGTTTTCTATGGGTAAAGTTTGGTAAGAAAACTAATAACTGAACTTCACTTAAAGAGGAACTATTCCTTTAATGTCTTTAAAAACAGAGCACTGTGAGTCGAATTTGCATAGCAAAACCCAGGGATAAAAATCTGCAGCGCTAACTGCTGCTCATTAATCCTTTCGCTTTGGATGCATGATGATAGCCGCAGGGGACTCAGATAAGTGTCAACACTTTTAGCTGATATCCTCCAAGGAGGAGATCTTATCTGATAAAAATCTTCTCTGAAGGGAAGATCTCCTGACATCTGCATCAGTTTCAGCTTTCATGATTAGTATGGGTAAGATGAGAGTGGGGTGGAGGACGGGAACACATGTTAAATGTTCCCTGAAAGTGTTAAAGCAGAGGATGAAAGATGAAGCCTTTCTGGTGTGGAAATGAGGCGAAGTCAGAGTCAGACAACTTCATTAGTCCCAGTGGGAAATTCACTTTTCCTTCCAGGTTCATACATTTAGTTACGGCATAAAAAACCCCCCCGCCAAGTAACAAATAATCTGTGAAAAAGCATACAGTAAATAACACAATCTAAATAAATCCTGGAAGTCTCTCGGCAGCAATTACTTAAGATGAGCACTGTCTGTTGCTGTTGAGCAGTCTAATAGAAGAGGGAATGAAAGACTTGGAGAAGGGATTAGTTCTCATTATGGCCACATTATAACACCAGCCTGGAGGCATTCTAGAAAATGCCATCCAGCGAATGTGGTCGGCTGATGAGTTTTTGCAGCCACAAGTTCCTTCTTCAGGATATCCAAGTCTCACTGCTGAACTGCAGTGAACTTAAAAAAGACATTTGGCACTTCTTGTCATTTAAAATCAATAAATAAACAGCTCAAATAAACTTTAAAGGATTTCACTGGATGAAATACCAAGAGTTTGACCTGTGCAATAAATTAATACGTACAAAAAATAAGAATAAAGCAGGAACTAATTTTTGGATTTTAAGCTCTTACAAACAGAAGCTCTTCTCTTTGAGTTGATTCAGTGTTGGTGTTTGAGTTATTGGGACTATGTCAACTAAAATGGCCCCTATTAAAATACAATATTGTTTTATTCTATGCTCTGCATTGCAGTGTTTTGTTTTCCACTAATCTCCAAGATGTGTTTAAATTTGCACTATTCCCATTAACAAGCTGGTTTCCAGTCCAAGCCGGACACTGAGATCTAGAGCAAGCGGTCCACCAATCATTGCTTTAACGTCCAGTTAGATAATCAGTAGATAATGGAGCTAAAACTGACTTGAATTCAAAAGGGTAAAAAGGAAGAAAAGCAAAGATGAACAGAAATCAAATGAAATCAAAATGCTAAGAAGAAAAAGACAACACACTGCAGTTTCCAGCTTCATGATGGTTAATTTTCTATAAGCCGTTTTTATTCTTTTGTATTTTAATTATCTGCAGAGAAAACTGATGGTTTACTCTTAAAATTGGGTTCTTCTTTGTCTCTTTTGTCAAGACAAACTGAAATACATTTCTGTTAATGAAACACTGAACAATGACCTCTGTTAAAACAGCTTCACTCAACCGATTAAATCTATTAAAGTTTTGTTACTTTTGAAGTTGCTGCCCACATATTTTGCAGAGCCGATTTAATTCTGTAAATGCCACATTGCTGTAGAATTGTTTTCTTGGATTCAAAGTCGCATTTTGTGAATATGGTACCAAAAGTACCACTAGTATGTTTTGTTGCGATTTCAATTTGTACTTGTCTGAGTAAAATTCAACTGAGCATCCTAAAAATAATAACCCGGAAAATGTAGCATTTTAACCATATGGTTCTCATGCAGCTCTCAACAAGCTTGCAGAGTGAAAACACAAAAAATACACTGTTACTGTATCATTAGTAATGCTTTTGTACATGCACATTTCTGCATGTGTGTGTGTGTGTGTGTGTGTGTGTGTGGGTGTATTCTGCCACTGGACTTTAAAATATATGTCTAATAATGTATATTAAGTAAATATTTTATATACATTATGTAAAATAATCAAGTATACTGTGATTCAACAGCAAAACTAAAGCAAAATTTAAAATCTGAACATTTAATATCATCCAAATTCTGTGGAAACACAAGGACGATGGCAGTCATCCCAAAACCACACATCCCATAATTCCTCTATTGGACTGAGTTCAGGGGTCTCATTTATAAATCTGGCATTCGCACAAAAAGAGGCCTGACACAGGCATACATCACTTTCCACACAAAGATTGTGATCTATTTAAAACAAACTTAAGGGGGATGTATGAGGTCCCTCAAGCCAACTTCCACTGAAGCATATCATGTATGCTTTTGATAGAGGCGATGATTCAGGATGTCTAAGTCATAGCTGCACTGTTTAGCATCTGATATGCACTAAAATCAGGAGAATCACCAATAACTGGCAATAGATTTAAAACAAAATCAAGCAAGAACAGAGAGAATTGAGTAACACATTTGAGTTTCCCTTTAAAAGCGTTTCCTTGTGTTGCTAGGAGCCCAAAGCAACATTTCAATACTCATAATTCTTGAGCTGCTTTCCCAAATCTATAAATAAAATAGAATAAAGGCCAAGTAGACAAACACATTTTGTTTCCTGTGTGTTCTTATTGAAGTGGAAAAAGATGAAAACCAAATGATTAGAATTAAATGGGACTAGTTTTGATGTTCTTACACTCAGTATCAACCACATGTCATAATCTTGGGAGTTCAAATATGTATATGTTACTTTAAATTATTTGTTGCCAGATTTTATGTTTTATATTAACAAATATGTTTTCTTCTTCAGTCCATTAGAACCTAAAAACAACACAAACAATTTGCTCCACGGTGCATAATGACTCGATAAAATCTCAGCATAACGCTGCATATGTGTGATTGCTGAATATTGTATGTGTGAGGTGGTCTGAAGTTATTCAGTTCAATACCAAATGGCTCTATTGATCTCCTGAGGAGCAATTTGGAGAGCTGTTATTAGATGCACAAAGGCAAAATATGAACAATAAGAGTTGATTGCCTTCCCATAACTGTGTCTTTTTGTCTATAGTCCAATGACTCCAATCTGTTTGTATGTGTTTGGAGAGATGTGGTGCAGTTGGTGAAAGAAATAAAGATTTTATTCTAATTCCTGCTTCTTGTTGACATATTTAAGTCTAGTTTCTCATTGATTTAGTTGTCAATGCAGATGGCAGCTACATCTCCAGTCCGCAAAACATATCCAGATTAATTTTTTAGTATTGTGAGTAAATCCAGTGAGCAAAAAACTAAAAACATTGTTGCTACAAATGTTAAACTGGTGCTAAACATAACGACCTTTTTTATGATGACTGTAGTCTCTTATTCCAATCTACAATTACTTATAAGGTGATTTGTGAGTTTAAACAGCTCAAAATAATCAAAATAAAAAAATAAATGAAAACCAAAAGACAACAAAATCATCAGATCATTTTCAAAATTAAAGAATAAATGATGCATTTTGCAGCAAAGCAAAAAATAAATAAATAGAACTTTATTACACGTTTCAAACCAGAAGTCATCAGGGCCACAGCCCAATTGAGAGACAGTTAGGTTACAAATCGTTTCTCCGGCATATCGACAGTTAGCCTGCTAGTGCATAAAAAGAGAGATATGCCTCGAAGTGAGAAGAGGATTTTGAATGATGCTGCGCCATGGTACAAGCTACTTAAAGAGTTTGTGATGAATAACCACCCAATCAGGACACGAGTAATGAAATATGAAGGGGGGAGACATTATAATGTGTGCTACGCATGAGAACTTTACATTTTCAAGAAAAATAGTTTAAAGAATTGTCTTGGATTCACTGCTGCCATCGTGTTTGTATTACAAAAACACCTCTGGGCTGTAGTTTTATACATATTAGGGACTTCATATTGTTTTGTAGGGCCGATGAGGAGCTGTTTACATATATGTGCACTCAACACATTTTAGCCGTGTTTTGTATGTGCGTATAGTTGTTGTTTTGGCACAGTACTTGAAGGGCATTCCAGTTTGTGCTGTCAACTAAAGTCATCCACAATAACCCCAGCTGACAGAGGGGGCTGAGGGTCAACAGTCAGAAAGTGGTGAAAGCAGCTGAGATTATAACAAGCCCTGCAGTGTGTGTGTGTGTGCGCGTGTGTGCGCGTATCTATCCTATTACAGAAATATTCCCAAACATGAAAATTTGATGGTCGTGCTGAAGGGCTGATACATATTTAGTGTGCAACTGAGCGTTCGCTTAATCCCAGGAAGAAATTGGCTGTCATCTTAAGCTTTGTTGGCAAAAGTAAAAGATGTTTCAAGAATTATTAATTTTCTAAACTCAAAACATTGATTTGCCAGCTAAGTAGATGTTTTCACATGTTTTGCATATATTGCATTTTTATACGTTATAGAAATTGTGCTCACTACAGAGCCAAAACTCATTTAAGCAAAAGGTCTTTGAAACTCTAGTGTTTCAGAAGAATCTTGCCCTGATGTTGCATAAGGTTAACTTTAAAGGTTCCAGCTTTAAAAGCGCAGTAGCCAAGTTTGCATGATGCGACACACTGACAAATTTGTGTAACATCAGTTTGGTCCTTTTAGGCGTGTGTCCCGAGGCGCACCATAATTCTCACGATCTAGAAAGAAAAGTAGATGCTAATATGATGCCTCAGTGATAGAGTGAAGTAGTAACGGCATGTCCTGATCAAATTTTTAATTATGCTAAGTAGATATAGTAAACAGTTTAAATAATAGAAAAAGTTATTTGCTACAAAAGTTCTACAAGAGACATTTTTTAAATGTCTTTAATCTTACTTTCGGATACAGTGACTGAAATAAAAAGAAACGAATGTGTGAACATGTTATGTACTAATACTTGAATCTACTATGTTTCTTCAAAGGAATAAAATATTCTAGGATTTGTTGACTCACTTTCAAGCTTTTAGTTCTTAGTTACTTCTAAGGATTTTCAGTCGTGTTTATGACAGAAAGTGGTATGAGCCATTCACAACAAAAATAACATTTTCTTATCTTTTGTAAAAAATGTGACAATTTTTTTTTCTAAATATATTAAATTATAAAATTTGACTTTTTGTTTATGTAATTTGTTCTGTGCCCCCGTGAAAAATGCTGAACAAAAACTAAATTCCTGCTGAATTTGGTCTGAATGATGCCAAACAGCTGAAACACTGCGTTCCTTTAAATCTAGACAAAAAAAACAGCTGTTTAGAGTTGCTTTTGAAACATAATCAATGAAACATTAATCAATAATCTGATGTGTAATGACGGCAAAATGTAATCTTGTTGTTTGTTCTATAACTTTGTATTTTTATGACGTAAAACATTCTGAAATGCCTTGTTGCTGAAATGTGCTATACAAATAAAATTTTATTGACTGATTTATTTGATTGATGCCGTGGTGAGTGCTGTTACTTGCAGTTGCCAGAGCGCAACAAAACACAAAACAGTGAGTGTCAGTAACCGACTGACGATCCTCGTAAACACAGTAGTCAGATTTAGCAGCATTTTTCTTTTTACAGAAACGTTCTGTCCATACAAAACCATTCTGAAACAGTTCAGTTGTATTACTCCAGCGTTGCACATCGGTGGATATTGTGAATTCAAATCCACTCAGATGACATCAGGTCTGATTAATCTCACATATCCACCACAGTATAAGGAAGCAAAGCTCACTATCTTGTCTGGCTTGTTAAAAAACTACATCTTTTCAGGTAAAATGAATTGTATTTCCCTCCATGCAGACAGTCAAGACTAACAGCTGGTTTTTATCAAAAATACCTGTGTTCCTATGTGAAGGGCCTAAGCACACCCTCTTTCCAAGACTGAAAATGCTCTCTAAGCTTAATCAATGGGTTTTATTTCCTTTCCAGAAACTCTGCTTGCAGTTCCCTGACAAATTTGTAGTTCAGACCTTAATTATGTTCTCAACAACTACCGTTGACTGCCATTTTCTAATGATGCAAACTGAGGAAACAGCTGCTCTTTTTGTTTTGTAGTGACAAATTACCTTCATTTTCAGAGTTGGCAGCTGTTTGTTGAAGCGTGTTGTAGGAGCACTGGTAAAAATTTTGAAGACACTGGTAAAATTTCAGCTGACAGCTCGAGTCTCATCTAAACGTTTTGGATGATGGCATTACTTTTACTCTACTGGAAGCTACAGTTTAAAGACCTTAAAGTTTATGCTTTTATTTTAAGCACTGGATATGAGGGAGAGTGCTCAAACTTGTGGTAAAGAAAGTATTTCTTGAGTTACCCATCAGTAAATTGTAATACCGCTACTCTTTCTTATTTGAAAAAATTTAGAATATCACCCAAAAGTATTGTTAAAATCTTACCTCGTCTCACCTTCATGAAGCGAAAACTAGTCTGATCCCATGAGCTGAATGTATTGTTACTCTTCCATTAAAAACCAGGAAGATAAAAACCAAGGACGAACAAACACTGTTATAAATCAACCGGGTCTTATTCTCCAAGCCAACCAAATGATAGCTGGGTACATGCACAAATACCTTCACATACTCTGTAATCACCCAAACATCCATGTAATCACCTGTTTCCACGTTTTCCTTTGATTATTCCCATGGGATGATAATCTTTGAGCATGTTTCTTACTCAAGACACACACACACTCTACCACATACGCAGATACTTCTACACTTACACAGAATTCAACACAATCTTTCACACACCAGCACTCATGTGCATCAAAACACTCTGGTATCCGAAGGAGTTGACAGGCCCCAGTTATCAGCCGAGGCCGGGTGCACCAGATAAGGGAGCTGCGAGGCGCATCATAAACACCGGAGCACTTGGAGCGAGGGAGAGAAAGTGCATGTGAGGATGGGATGAATCAGAGATGAAAGACAGAGGAGCAACAAAGTAAATAAAATCAGCGCCACATGTCAAAAATAATAAACTTTTCAGATGAAGAGTGGCGACAGAATGGCGGAGACTTGAGCATGGTGGGAATGAAATGGAAGGTGGAGCAGCAAGGTGAAAAAAGGTCAGGCTTATTAAAGCAGCAGGTAGAAGGAAAAATAGCAATGGAAAAATATGACAATATGACTATATATAGATTGAAATAAAGAGAACAGGTGATCCAGCTTAAATATAATGAAATTTGGTCACAAGTAGTAGTTTTATCCAAGTTAATTTATGAAGTTATCAAGTTAAACTAAGACTAATAAACTAAGTTTGTCCATTACTTGTAACCAATTACATTTTTTAAGCTTCTCTTTTTCCAGCGTACACACAGAGTTTGAACATATTACTAATAACGCCTGCTTAAGCTTTTCCTCCCTAATACTCATTCAATACTCACAACAATGCTGGGGTTTTGAAATTCTTAAATAACTATCGTGCAATGAAACTGAAGTCTAAAGATTTCCAGCCTTCAACATTTCCTCAACAACCAGCTCCATCGAAACCTGTGTAAAATTTGGTGTTGTGTGCATTTCTCTTGAACTCAGCAACTCCTACAGAGAACCCCAGTTTCTGTGAGCCAACACATGAATCATTGAATAATTTATTTATTTAGCTCTTTATTTATAATAATAAAAGAGAAAAGGAAGCTTAAAAATAAAGATAAAAATGTAGATAAAACAAAAAAGAGTAAGCTAGGTAGATAAAACCAGAAGCGTTCCAGATATTTGATTATTAAAACAACAAGGTGAGAAAATTTCAGGTTTGTGTAAAGAGCATGCAGAAAAAAAGAAACTTGTCTAGGCTGTACCCCTAATATCCTAGAAAACCCTCACAGCCCACCAGACAAACAAACACACATGCACACACACCGCCTGAAGCGTTTACTTATGAAGCCTGTTCTAGACTTGCTTCCCAAGTCGTCAGGCAGGTAGCGAGGTATTTTCCCCTCCATCAGCAACTTCCTATCTAATCCCACCAAATAAAGAAGAATGAGTCTGCATTAGTTGTGACAGACGAAATCAAGGGGATTGAAAATGCACACAGACCTAAGATTGAGACACTGTTCAACACTCAACAATCTCCTGCATAGTAATGCTTGGATATGGGTACGTAAATATTAAATGCTCACACATGGAGAACATCAGATAAATCCACTTTGAAACCTGCCTCCGGTGCTCAGGAAGGATAGAACAGAAGTGCCGGTCAACCGATCCAGCCGGCAGATGCAAAGTGAACACGTGCATCTGGATGGATGTGTAGGAACAAGCACTCCCTCTCGCAAATCATCTCAAGTGGATGTGTTGATTCACATCCCATCACGCAGACAGACAGAGGCGCAGCGTGTAAGTGCTCTCATTAGTATTATACCGCTGACAGGGCAGAGCACAAAATAAGAACAAATTTTTATTGATGTGCTGTAGAGCGTAGAGCCTCTGAGGCTGCACTCAGCTGTCTGAACTGACTTCCAGCTCAAATCTGAACCTGGTGAGCGATTTTTAGGAAAGCTATTATCAGAGTGGTCATAGAAACGTGTCACGTAAAGCTGAGACGGGTGGAAAAGATGTGGCACTCCAGAAAATGTCTCAAAACATGGAATATTATTCAAGTAAAGGACAGAATTTGATTCCTACTTTAATCAGTTTGCTTTTCTTTAACCATCAACCACAATAATAAAGATTCTCAACTCTAAAAGTAACTAGTTGTTCTGTCAGCCAGATCACCAGTTAATTTAAAATGCCTCCCTTATTACTTATCAACTTTATATGTGATTATTGCTGGACAATAAATCAATAATATATTTTGCTACAGACACATGATCAATATTAATAGATAATACGTCTGATAGAATGTTCAATAATTTCAACGAACTCCAATCCAGAGCCGCACAGCATTGTGGGGGATGTAGGCAAAAGAAGGGCATTAACCGCTCAACCACTCAAGGCCAACTAAGGAAGGTCAGTGGCATCAATAAACTCAGTCACTCTTTGGTTACCTAGCAACTCAGTCACTCTTTGGTTACCTAGCAACTCAATCACTCTTTGGTTACCTAGCAACAATCTGTTGAGTAACTTGCACAGCAGCAGTTTAAAGTTTCACTACTGTGCCTCATAACTCCTTAAAAACAACAATAATAATAAAAAAACAATGGTATGGAGTGACAACTGTGGATAAAACAGTAAAGGTCATGTCACCACTTTGGCAGCATTTCAGATATTTAAAACAGAAAACGAATCAATAATTATTGATATTGACTGATATGAAAGGCTTCTATCATGACACGTTTTTCATATTGCCCAGCCCCATTTGTACCAAAGTTGGACACCCTCTGAACAAAGAAACACTATTTGTAGTACGAGCAGATGCAGGTAAAACTGTTTTATGTGGGGGGATACTTGGATAATACAATATCAGGAAAATATCAAATTGTGATGCTTCTGGTGAAAATCGCAGCAAGATTAATGATTAATCCTTAATGATTAGTCCTTATGATTAATCTACATTTTTCAGACACCAACGCTGACAGTCCCCAGAACTGTCAGCTTTTGCATTTCACTCACTGATTCATGTGGGCATTTAAGAGCTCTGTCAATTGAATATAATATATGAACTGTGATGATGACTGAGATCCAATATATAGTGGCGCTCAGGAGAATAAATTGGCAGGAACCAGCAGAAAAATTCATGCATATAAAATCCAAAATCTATGCATTTTTCATTTAGAGTCTATGAGGCTCTGCTTGCACTTCCTCATCTATACTAATAATATTAATAGTGAGTGTTTGACAACTTGACAGGTATAGTTTGGATTTGAAATGCTGCCTGCAAATCTCACAGCTGTCTCCAGTCAAGCAGTGTAGCTCAGTATGGGCTCAATTTAAAAAAGTGTGTTTCTCCCCATCTTTGAGACAAACTCCAGCCAAAAGAGAAGCACATACACATTTTAGTGAACAAAGTGGCTGAGCATGTTGGGTATTTATCGCCAAGGCGAGTGTGAATTGCTTATTGTGTCTGCTTTGTGAGATCCTTTTGGTTGAAGCTAGACTTGTTGCTAGGCTAAATGCTCTCAGTGCTGCGTTAACTTAGCCTTTCATGCATAGTGGTCACTACAGTGGACAGCCATCTAAAAGCCATTTTCTTGTGCTTCTTGTGGATTTTTATGTTATAAATGCACACAGACCACTTAAGTGGACACTAATGCACCATAAAATACACTATCAACTACTGTCCATCAGCTGCTGATACAATAAACTATTTTTGTTAAATCCAATATGGCCGGCAGACAAAAAAAAAGCATGCCAACCGACCCGGTCCCTCCTTCTACTGTAGACGACTCTTGCAGGTAAAAAAATATATATATTGTGACATCAGATAACCCCTAAAGAACAAGTATAAAGTATTCATAATTTTTTTTAACACATTACAAGGAAATAGAAAACTTTCGATAACTGACTTGATAAAACCTAAGATTTCTTTTCTTTAATGAGCGTTTTAAAGGAAGTTCTGGGAATCTCAAGCTAGAGTTATAAAACCAATGGTTCTGGAGTCACATTGTAGATCTAAGCTGCATGTCTTTTATGATACTGGCTTTAGACGTTTATACTTATATTTTTGCCCAATTCATTTAGTAGTTCATAGTTCAGTCAGATAAAAGATGAAAATGTCTGGAAACATAAATTTTTGTTTTTAGTTACAGATTAGGTTTAGGTTCATAATGTGATTTAAGCCATTATAGTTTTCTTTGCACTTTTCCATGTATGACAGCTTGGTTGAGTGAACGACTCCTTGTTGTCATGCTACGTTGTTATGCTACCTGAGCTAAGTGAACATGTGCTTCTCTGATTAATGCTCTGACAGAGAGTTTAGGTTAACAACCATGTTGTTAAGCAGAGTTGGTAAGAAGTTGTGCCATATTGATCATTCATTTTTTTGGATAATGAACAGTAATCTGTGAGAAAACATGTTATAAAACCAAACTTTGTCTTAATGTCCATCTGTATCTGCAGTTGATATCTCGTATTTAGGCTAGAATCGAGGAAGGTGATTCAGTGTTTGGACCTCTTTCCTGGTCTCTGCAGGATAAAGATGTTATTGAATCTCTCACAGATGGAGCAGAAACACAATGTCTGTCTGTCTGGGAACGAGCTGTATCGACTTTTTTTTTTTTTTTAACTGACGATAGAGATAACATGAGCTGTCAAAGTGTTTTATGGCTTAATTTCTGTCCTTGATATCACTTATTTCACAGACTTTGCTGCAAAACATCAAATATGCAAAAAGCAATAAGAGGAACAAAGTAAAGAAATTACAAATACAGGCAAAAGCGAGGAAAGAGGCAAATCTATTTAGATTTAGAGAAATCAGCACTGTTTTACTGAGGCTAATTTCAAGGCTGAGTGCCGTAAAATGGCCCAGTTTTCTTCTGCACAATGCACAGAAATGTCAGGCTGCTGACATTAGATTAATTCTGGCTTTGACAATAAAAACTTTTGAAGCGTTTATGAAATAGAGAAACCGATGGCGTCCTCATGCATGTTTTATTTGACTCTCATGTTACAGCTCTACATCTCCAAAGGATTCTTCTGAAGTGTGCTTGTCTCGGCTCCTTCAGCTGCTCATTTGAGGATAATGTATGAACAAGAAGAGCTTTAATACATTGGGATCGTCAAGCTTGTTCAAAACGTGAAAAATAAGAAGTTCCTGCATTCATTTTAGCTGCACTTGTCTCAGACAATATATTTTCCCCAAACATTCTGCAAACAGAATTGATTTTACTCTGCGATGGTGCTGTTGACCTGCGCAGAGATGTAGCTTGTCTGACCATGTAACCTGCTTTGTCTTTATGTTTTTGTATGATTGCACATTTCCCCACATTAAAAAATATGACTGTTTGCGTTGGAGGTGCTCCATGCTCACGTGCCACTCAGTCATGCACCGCTGCATTGAAAGCCTATTAAAAATCATTTAATAATAATACTTTAGTCCTGCGTTCATTATTTCTCTTACTCCGTCAAAGATTTAATTTGTTCAGCTGCACCTCACTGCACTGGTGTCATTGTGGCATCTCTCAGAGAGTTACTCTACCATATAAAGGTACTTCATAATTAAATCTCAGAACACCAGACTACAAAGGTCTGAAACACTTATGTTTAACTTTGCAGTTTGCAAAGTCATATTTAAGTGTATTAAATAAAGCAAATGGCAACTTTAAGAATGACTGAAACAATTTTGGCTAAACTGCATCAGAGGACTTCTGCCCATGTCCAAAATATATTGCTTTCTGTGAAAAGAGTAACTTAATCCAACTAAAGTATGTGGCTAAAGACACAAAAACTGTCAAATTTTGAATTTTATATATATTGTCTCAAATTTCTCTGAACTACCATATCAGTAGATTAAAATAGACACATCCAGACATCAAATATGCTCAAGACATTTAATGTACAGCGTATTGGATAAGTAATCATGACCACTGAACATTTCTCACGCTACAGTGACAAACCTATTGAATGAAATTGGCTGCCCTGGTTTTGCTCAAGTGTATCAGAGTAAACTGGACTCAACCCAAGCATGAATACTTCTAATTTTTCATTTAAAAAGGAGTACGGTTTGTTTCTCCTTCCGTTTCATATTTCTGAACTATTTTGTGGTAGTCTGTCATACAATTAAAAGTTGAAGTCTGTGATGACAAAAATGTAAAGAAGGTGAAGCCAGTGGATTCATTCCCTTATAAAACAAGGTTTAACATGACTTATTTTTTCAACTAATCTAGTTGTTATCATATTAAGGATTAAAGATTGGAGCCCATAAAATATCTTTAGTAATCTTTTCCAACATGACTACCCACAGAAACGCCTATTGTTTTTAGTGAGTGGAATAATAAAAAGATGGAGAGTGTACTTTAGGAGGAGTTGTGTTACATTAAACTACTTCCCTGTCCAATATCTTCTGAAATAAAGGCCCAACAAGGTCTGATATATCAGCTTTATTCAGCATTCATACACACGTTTGAGGAGCTTGGATCCTTCATTGTGGAGAATGAAATGCATAAACAGACCTAAGCGACAAAGCGATCTTCTTTGACAGATTTTTCTCCACCGTCCATCAAGCATCTTCGTTTTCTACACTTCATTTTAAACAGAGCCAACATGTCTGACCTTGCAGCCAACGGAGTGAGACTGCACTTAGCCTTTCATCTGTTCCCAGGACTGAGGCGGCGCAAACACAGAGATGGAAACTGCCTTCATCTCCACGTTTCTGCGGCTCCAACTGCTTTTTTCAACTAATCTGCTTATTACCATATTAATAAACGTTCTATAAGTTTTAAATGTTCAAGGTCTCCAGTAGGTATTTGTTGCTCCTAGAGGCTCGCGCTGTGCAGACTCTAGATTCGTTGCCATGGCAACAAGCCAAAAGGCTTGCTTTGAAGTAATAGTAGTGTTATGAAATTTTGTATTTTTATGAAGTTTATTTCACGTTCTGAACTCTAGGAAAGCAACCGACTCTGAACCATAACAGGAGCCGCTGACTGAGTGCTTAAATGAGGGATGTCCAGATCAGATGTGTCCAAAGTGGGACCCCAGGACTCCCTGCAGCCCTTACAAGGATTTTATGTGGCTCTGGCCAGAAATAAAGTTTGGTATGAATTTGGCCGGTGACAAAAAATGCAAAAAACATTGTCAACATCGCAACATAATTTATGTCAGACGGTTGATACAGATTAACAACATTTTGCAGGGTTTTTTTTTTAGGACATTTTACTGGAAATAAATGCAAAATTTTGGTGCAAGTGATAGTATGTAATTTATTGACTATGTTTTTTGCTTTGACTTTAATTTAATAGAATAGAACCACAAATATTCAGTGACTTTTACTCAAAAACAAACTTGAGTAAAGAGTCCCTGACTAATCTACTAAACTCAATCCCTCCCCCCCAACACCTTTAGTTTGATCTATAATCTGTATCTTTGTTTCCTTGATATGAAGAACATCAACTTTTTCTTTGGACTGCATTCAAAACTTTTTTTCTGCAGAAGCCTTGGATTTTATTTTGCTGGACCGCTAAAATGTGTTTTCCGTAACAACTCCTTAGATTTGATGAGGATGCTCTGATGTTCAACTTACAAATGTATTTTACTTACAAATATGGCACATTTTTTGTGGGACAGATTTTATTGCTACTGCAACAAAGAAACAATCATCCAGTCAGAATTATTATATTTTTGTGCGAGGTTTACTTGTTCAATGCAATATACCTTTCTTTACATTTTACTGCAGATTTTATGACTTGTCGTAAGACAACTTGCAAAGACAATTGCGCTCCGTGCAACACTCGTAAACTAGAAAAATGGCTAAACAATCTAGGTATATGAATTCAATGTGCAGTAGTTGTGTAAAACTTGGATTACTGCTCTTCTTCAAAGAGAGAAAGCACATTTTGTTCTTTGTTGAGAAATCCTTTAGACATCAGACCTAAATAGTTGTCCAGTCATTGTTCTAGTGTTGTTCCTGCAGATTAAGTTCAGGTCATTACATTTGAAGCAGGATTCCCCTTCGTAAAACTCTCTCCACTTTCAAAAGTTACATTTACAAAAGTTAAAGTAATGTTATTCTCCTTCCACGCTTTTAAATTCAGACAAAGAGTATGGGAAATCATTATCAATTGCGCGCTTCACTGTGATGTGTGTCTGTGCAGAGGGAGAAGCAACAGCAGGAATGATGTAATGCCCAAAAAATCTGGGAAGCGGCTAACAAGCACATTGATTGGAGTTTACAGGGTAACAGCTGCAGGGAGACAGAGCTAAAAAAAACAAAACAAAAAAAAAACAGACAAAGTAGAAAGAGGAAAAAAAAGCAAAAGAAAGGTTGGAAAGAAAAAAAAAAGACAGAAAGAAGCATAGAAAAGAATACTGGCAGAGAAAGGGTCTGTAAGAGCTTAAGCTAGACAAAATGGTGTAAGCATAAAGCCCATTTTCTGGCTCTACTATAATAAGGGAACAAAGTGATAAATCCACACAAACACTCTCCATTAATTTCACTGTAACACAGTTTCTATTAACGGTTATAATACCTAATATCAACCTGTCCCATAAGTGAAAGTTTCAATGGAAAAACGCGTCTCCTTCACATTTACACTGTGGTCATACTTTGACTCAGTTATATCCTTTGTAATGAATAAAACTGCTGAAATGCACCACGAAGCAAACAGAAAAGAGGAACATTAAAGTTCTCGAAATGGGGACAGAAACAGTAAAGGAAGTACTGCAGTAGCTGTTTAAATGAGACACAGAAATAAAGCAAGTAGAACTTGTTTCATTACTGATAATTACATTTACTACAGCATGGGATTTTCTTTTCTGTGTGGGGGCAAAACAGAGCAGCTCATAGTTAGCCTGTGTAAAGATCGGAGTTGACCTGAGGTCGTCTTTTTGTGCAGGGATTGAGTCAGATTAACGAAAATGAGGGAGCAAAGAGGCTAAAAAGCAAATGCTAATGTTCACAATGTGTGTCTGAATCTGTGGGGTGCAAGTGACTCTGGGAGCTGGTGTCCATCTCCAGCGATCATTAAGTGGGAGGCGGGCTCCTCTCCGGACAGGTCACCTGTTCATCCCTGGGTCAACCACACAAACTCACAACTAAGGGAAATTTAAAGACACCAGTTAACCAAACAGTCGTGTTTTTGGACTGTGGGAGGAAGACAGAGTACCAGAGGATTCAATCCTAGAAACGCCTTTTTGTAGGCAACAGTGATACCAGCTGTGTCATAGTCATGTGTAATCAGAAAATATATATACATATATAAACATATTTAGAAAAAATTTAAATAATGGGCAAACAAACATCCTCAATGGACACAATGAGAGTTAAGGGACATTTCAACAGATTAAACATGGACATGTGTATAGTTACTCATAGTACATAGTTAATCTTTCTGTTGTTCCACCTCCAACCCCAACTTTGCTGCAGACTAATCTCCATAGCAACCAAGACTTAACCTGCAGCTGAGATGGCGTTTCTTGGTGGCTCAAGTATGAGGAAAAAACAGAGTGCGCAAGAAGGAAAGGGCATTTCAGTGAGCACGAAAAAGAAGTGAAGATGATTTAAAAAAAATAATTTTTAGAAAACAGTTTAGAGGCAGCCGACGATGGGACAGAGCAGTTACGACTTTTAATAAAGGTCCTTCTCTGCAATAAAGTTGGAGGCACTGTATTTATAGTGCAGAACATGGTTTTAAAAGTGGGATATGGGTATTACTGCTTTTAGCAATGTTTTAATTGTGTAATAACTCTATTTGACATCCCTGTCAGGGCACTCACTAATTTAGCTACATTATTGCCCAATAATGTCTCATATGCGCCAGTGTACTATTGCCTAAAACCAGGACCCTGGAATAAAAAGGCTTGTTATTTTCATTTGAAAAATAAAACAGTCTTTTATAGTAACTATGAAATAGGAAATAATCAAATCCTCATGCTGGACATTGAAGCCTGGTTTTGCCTTTCAGTGAGGACAAAGTGTGGGATTACGTGATAAAAGTCAATCTACCATGGACTTTTTGAACTGACACCAACATGAAATTATGTCAATCTGATATTTTTCATTACATTTGCTTACCTCTTGTGATATACAGTACCTTGTAAAAGTTTTCACAGCCCTTAAAGCTGCAATACGTAACTTTTAGAAATACTGTACACCGCTCTGTCAGAAACAACCAATCAGAGCAAGAAGGAGCCGTCAATCAAGCATGTGTAAGTGTTGTTCACACCCTCCCTGGCGTTATTTGCTAGGCTAAAGGTAATTCCCCATGAATACTCAGGCTAGTTACCATGGCCACCAATGACTGATAAGCAGTTTTCCTGGGATGGTAAGTTGCTTCTCTGCTATTAACACACTTAGCAGCACGTACATGAACATGATCGACTGCTTATGTGTTAGACTAACACAAAGAAGTGTAGAAATGTTAAGTCAATGGACACTTGATCTTTTTTTAACAATAAAATCTACAGTGCCTTTGTACATAGTTTTCTGTACATTGATACTCAAAAATAAAATCCCTTCAGATGTTGGTTAATAATTTGTAAATAGAGTCCGTCTGCATACGTTTAACCTCAGTAAAAATGCAGCTTTTCTGTAAGAAAAGATTGGAAATATGTTAGTTAAACAGCATCATGAAGTTTAAGATTTATATGTGACAAGTCTGGAAAAAGAGGCATAGAGATGTTTGAAGCAGGGTTAAAAAATAAAACACGCCCCAAGCAACAACCCACCAAAACATGGCTGTCCACCTTTTCTAACAGGTTTGTTTAAATAGACCATCAATCAGTAATCAGTCTAGATCCCCAGGGTAACTCTGGAGCAGCTGCAGAGATCTACAGCTCAGGTAGGAGAATCTGTTAGCGAAGCATTTTTGTTATGCATTCAACGAATCTCCCTTTGTGCAATATTGGTATGGATAGTTTGTCAGAATCCATGAAAAGGGAACGACGTGTGGAAGAAGGGGCTTTGATCAGATTTAAAGAGAAAATAACTTTTTGGGCTGCATGGCAAACACTATTTGTGGTGGAAACAGTTGATGAGACCCAGTCAGAGTCTAAACCTAAATCCAACTATGTTACGGCTTTAAAATTGATGTTCACAGATTCTCTCTATCCATTCTAACTAAGCTTGAGATATTTTGAAAAGAAAAAAAAAAAAGATGGCACATATGTCAGTTTTTCAAGTTGGTAGGGGAATACCTCAAAGGATTTGCTGCTGCAATTGTTCTGCAAAGTACAGACTCAGATGGGCTGAATCTAAATGCAGGTCATGTTTTTAGATTTTGGATTTGAAAACCTTACATTACAAGTATGCACAATTTTTTCTGAGCAACAAAATTAAATAAATATTTGTGGTTGTGCTGTGGCAAAATTTCACCAGGTTCCGATAGTGTCGATGCTTTATCAAACTACTGTTCATTTGCAGTTCTTCAAGCTACACACTTTGCTTTATTCTATAACACAGGAGTCGAAAAACACCGACTTTCTTCCAGGCTACTTCTTCGACACAACTTATAGCTGTGTGTGCGCTGCGGGCAATGCAGTGCAAAAGGCAATTACTTTTTAGCCTGTGCCAGGTTCTTTCATCTCCTGGTATTACTGAACCCTCTATATGTCACTTAGCAGCAACGACAGGAAAAGGCACAAAAGGTGCTGACCGCCCACCTCTGTTATGACTGCAGCCACCGCCGGTGAGCTGGTCCCTCTGGGCTGTAATGAGCAGGCAGAACCAGACCTTTCCTTCCTTTCACACCAATACATCTCAGTCACCTCACCTATCTAACTAGTGCCAATTTCAGCTTCCTTTCTATCAAGTTACTGAGTACGCCACATTGTGAGAACTGCATGCTCAGCACAGATAATGACATGCAAAGCCTTGTATTGAATTAAGCATTTGGTATTGTGTATGGGCGAGTAAATGGCAGTAAATGGAGACAATTTTTGGGTTTCTGCATAAATGAAGGACAATTCAAGATTTTCCAACAAAAGACAAAAGGATGACATTTATCAGTGAACCTTCACATCAAAGATTTGCATATTTGAATTCAAAGAGTGCCTTCGGTGAAATGTGCAGACGCTGCACTTTATTCAACTTCAATTTCTCCAGTTTCTCAGAAATAATATTCTCTGGGAATATTTTCATATTAGGCCATAAATCTACATGCGGACACCCTTGAGAATAAGATGCTGCTTTATCTCTCTGTCGCTTGTACATTCAAGACAACACAATCCCTTTACAGGGCAGTTCAAATAGGAGTTTTAATTTTTTTGTTTTTATTTTTTAACCACACAGAAGTTGTCTTGAAAAAAAAAGAGCTTCTAAAAAATCTTCATGATACAACCACATACATAATGCTTTTTATGGGGATTTTATGTGATACAATAAAAAGTAAAACATAATAGTGAAGGGAAAGAAACAGAATAAATGTTTTTTGGGGTTCATCTCAACCAGCTTAGCACAATCAGACTTAATCTGGCTGTCATGCATTTGAGTTTCAGGAGGTTTTAAGACACACAGCTGATTAATGTGCTGTCTTTGTTTAAACATTTCCTTTACCATGCAGGTGAAAGCTGCAAGTTGAAAGCTGCACCCTCTTGATTCTAAACTTACAGCAGTACTCCTCAAATAGCGGTGCGTGCCTGTGAGGCATTTCATGCTTTAACATTCAACAAGCCTCCAGTCACCAGGTGGCAGCAGTGCTCACACTAATCAACAGGCAAGCTGTTCAACCCAGTAGAAGAAATAGCCTGTACAGGCAAACCAGGGTACTGAACTGATGGAGGAAAAGAGACAGAAGTTTGCATCAGTGTAAAGAAAACCAAGGGTCGGAGGTACAGGGGCAGAAAAGAACAGAAAATATGGAAATGCTTACATAGCTTTTTGGTTCACTGTGAATGCAAAGTTTTATGCACCTTTCCTCACTTCTGATAAGATAGAATACAATTTAATTACAGTTTTTTTTATTTAAGTTTCTCTACCTTTTTTGAAAATGAATAAGTTGACAGGTAGCCAATATTTATAGTGTGAAAACATTTAGAATGTTATTGTGTTCAGTCTAAAAATTATCATCCAATAAATCATTTAGCATTTTGAGAATCGCACACTGAGCCATCATGATTGAATGTTCCAGACTGAGTTAAAACCCCTTAATTAGTTTATTTATTTATTAGGTTTTTTGATAGGGACAGACATTAACATAGACAAACTGAACAGAACAGCAGGCCCATGGTTGTATCCTAGTGTAAGCCAATTTGCAGCACTTTTTAAAACGTCCAAGTTCAGTTTACCCACGACTAACATTTTTCAGGTGACAGTTAATCATGTTGTATTATTTTAAATTACTATCATTTCACTTTCTAATAGTTCGTAGACATTCTGTTTAAGACTTAAAACAATAAAATGAACTACATCAACTTAAAATTGAAGTTGTTGCAGGAAACATGACAGAAAATAATTGAGATCCACTGACTTACAGCACTTAGGATGAAAAACCTTATATAAATACTTTTGTATTCATTTAGCACAAATTCAGTTGATTCAGATCCAAGTTCTATTGAAGAAAAGTCCCTTTCAATTGCTAAGAAGCTTAAGTCTCTATGGGACTTTTTGGTCAACACAGTGACTAATGTCTAGCCACCTGTTCTCAGTGCTGACCGGTAACTATAAAACAAAAGTTGAGGCCTAATCATCCCCACAGCGGCCAATTACAGCTGCGCTGTGTACCCAATAACAACTCTCAAAGGTAGTCAGAAAAGCAGGCTAAATCACTAGTCGGCAACCAGAAACGCATGCTTGCACATAGCAATCCACACACGCACACTCTGTGTAGGGAAGATGAGAAATACATAAACTAATTTATTTGCCAAAGCGTACATATATTAGTCTGTGCAGCAGCGGAAAGAGAACATAAGGCCTCTTATACACCAAGCTGACGTCAAGAACCAGCAGGGATGACAAGACCCTCTGCTGTGTGTCCTCATGTCGCCAACATCCAGGAAAATAAATTGCACTTGAACACACCACAGAAATGACCTCCAAACGCCAGCCGCAGTGTGCACCTGTGCAAGAGGACGCAAGTTATCACTGCAGGAAAGGATTGTGTAAAAATACTCTGGAACAATGTTTGCAGGTTGTACCATCTTCATGTGGAACATTGATGTAGTTCACTTCTGCAGATTTTAATAAGTTTTAAGTTTTTAATCTTTTACAAGGTACTTTAGCTTCAATAAGGAAAAAATAAATAAAGGTCCTTTCAAAAAGCCAGCCACTGTTAACTTAGTTATTTTTTATATAATGTATATGTAATGACATTAGCTATGGATTGGTGCTACATAAATAACCTGAACTGAATTGACCAGAACAATAAAAAGAAGTGTGTAGTGAATCTCCCAGCTGTCTTAATGTAACCTTGTCTATTCTTACCCGTCTGGGGAGGCCAGAACCTGTTTGGGTCCTTTTAATGTCTTTTTAATGTTTTAATAGCCAACATTTTTCCTGTCATTATGCTAATGGAGTTAAGTTTTTCAGAAGGTATTACGATATGTTGGATCAAGGCAAAAAAAAAAAAAAAAACTCAGAAAGAAACTCAGTCTACTGTTTCTCAGACGGTTCAGCTGCTGGGAGAATTCGCTGTTTGGACTGAGAGGCTGAATGAATTTGTAACGGCTTTTACATACTTTGCTGCTGAATTAAATAAAGAACAGTAACAACATAGAAAAGACATCTTTATTTTGCATATGGCATAAATACTTTAATTGTTGTTAATTGCTTTACTTCCCAAATCATCCCACAGTGGTAGCAGAAAATAAACAATCTATTCTCATGCTTTTCAAACTGGTGTTGGTCTCCACCCGTGAAAAAGTGCTCGACTCTGCAATTACACATTAATAAAACACTGAAAATATGGGATGTTCCCACTAGTGAAACACTGTAAATTGTCTTTCAAGCATCATTGGTTTCCCTTAATTGATTTGATCAGTGATGCAATAAGTGAACCGAGTTTTTACATTATTATCAGTAACATGTTGGTGTCAAGGTCCCTGTGAGAGGAATTACAGTCCTGCTGTTGCTTTAAGGGTTTTGATGAACAACAGATCAATAAAACAGCTTCCACGGTTTGCACAGAATACAAGACAAGAACAAAATAACTGGCGTTAACTTATCCTAAATTAGAGTTGATGTTGGACTTTGAGCAGCATGATTCGGTTCTTTGAACACTATAGACCCATATTAAAACATTAATGAGCCGTCTCCATTCAAGATGACATCCTGTGAGTTTTATTCTCAGTTAAGACCATAAAGTAGATTGCACAAACTAGACAGAGCAAGCGTGGAGGATTTTTTTTTTCTCCAGGTTGGCAGATGTAGATCCATCTGCTTGTCTCTGTGGTGGATCTACTGCTGTATCAGTCAGCAGAAACATATAGGGATGCTGACACAAGATAAAAAGACCAAGCAACGCAGTCCCATCATCAATATGAGCTCAATATAGAGACAAATCAACAGGACTTCAGCATCCTATAGCCTAATCTTTGGGCTAAGTGGAAATGAGGCCTAATTAGATTGCAGAGTTCTTTCACATTCAGGACTGACGACATGCAGCGTACTCACAAAAGCAACTACTAGTGTTTTTATTAGAGAGAGATTTGGCATTGTAACAGTGAGCCTCTTGTATGACCACATTATTTTTAATAGTTGATTTTCTAAATGTATGAGTGACAAGCAGCAGGTCCTCTGCAGTGTTTAAAATATTATGTGGGTGCAGAAAAAAATAATAAATTTTCTGAATAGTTCATCATTGCACTCGGCCTTCATGTAACAGATTTGCTGCAGGAACGCTGTCGCCCAATAAGCTGATACTGCAATGTAGTAACAACAGTAACAATGCTAGCAAGTATTAAGTCAGCAGATGTTTCAATCACAATGTTGTAAAGACTTTCTGTATTTGTAGGGTTCAGCCTACAAAGTGAAACACCTCCATCTATGTAAACACTCTTCAAAGACTCATTTCAAGACTTGGATTGTCAGTTTGCAGTGCCTACCACCTGCTAGAGACATACAAGTGCTTTAGACTAAAATAGAATTATTTTAATGGCTAATATTTGATATCACAAAAAGCTTTTGCTATAGTTCGTGAAAGATGCAAGCAGAAGAAGCAGAATCAATATGAGGGGAGAGAAGCCAGACTGGAAGGAATTTAGTCGACTCGATACCTCCAAATTTCAAAGATCTTCTTTTATATACAAGTCAAACGCATGTTTTACATACAAGTTAAATATGTGACACATCTGGGTTTTTTTTATTTCTGTAAAGTAAATAAATATTCTTAACACATTGTTTAATTTCTGTTATAGACCTTTTTGATTTTGTAAGACATCCTTTAAAGAAAAGAAAACAATTATTTGGCTGTAAATACAAAACTTACCCTTGAAGCTCTTTAACAGACATGGAGATCTTGAGGTTGTGTCCCAGAACATGGAGGGCAGTCAGGATGTCGGCCCACTGGACCATTTCCCCTAGCGGTCCCCCCTTCAGCACCTTCGGGCTGAAAACATCCCCAGACTCCTCTGTTAGGAATCCCACATGGATTAGGATCTGAAAGGGGGAAAAAAGGATACTGCAATGAAAGGAGCTTTATAGAGATGTGTGAAAAATAACCACAAGAACTCTCCTTCGCCTTCAGAACATGTGTCTGCATTCATGACACTTTGTATAATATTCTTCTGGCAGACTGAATGAGAACAGAATAAAATAGAATGGTTATGGATTCAAGGGTGTGTATAGCATAGTACCAGCTGCTTAAACAGATAATGAACACACACATAAAACCTATAAGCAGCTAAAAAATGTTAACATGCACAACAGTTTAAAAACAACAGAACACCAAAGTTATTGAACACCTTACAGGCCTCAATGTGCTGTTTTGATTCAAAATGTCAGAGGTTGATACAAAAGAGTATTTAAATCAGTTCAATTAAATATCAGGGATGTTCATAATCTATTAAACTGTTATAAATTGTTTAGCGTCAGCATTCATTCTAATCAGCTGTTTAATCTTCAGAAATGACATTTTTAAGATTTTTGGTGCTGGTGGCCTTTGTTCACAGTAACGCATCAGGAAAAGGGAACGATGTGTAGACGGGGGCAAACCCCCGACAGGGGTGTCAACAACTAAAAATGTAGATAAACAAAGATAAACAAATGCATGCATGAATGTACACAAAATTGTACATAGTGAGGAATTCTTTCATCTTCATGATAGATGGATGGAAAGATGGACGGACTATTAGAATAATTAGAGAATAGAGAATACAGTTTGAAAATTCAACATTTTCTCATTTTATTCATATCTGGGAAATGCTGCATGTTCAAACACCATACTTACCCCTATCCACATGAATAGAAAAATGAGTTTTAGGAAAATTCTCAATTGGTTTCCAGTTTTATATATATATATGTATATATATATAAAAGAAATGAAACAAGAACAAAATTTAAAGCACATGCACCAACATTTATGGCAACTGCCCAGAAAAACTAAATCAACAAAGATGTACTTCAACCACTAACACATTGCTGCTTGTTTTTTCAATGAATAAATCTAAAACATAACAATGGCTGCAGAAAACACCAATCCTTACTTTAAACCACACTTCCAACCTAAACTTTTCATTGCAAATTAAATCTATAAGTAAGTGTTTTTTTCTTATGGCTCAATAGGACATCAGTCACTGCAAACGGTGCTGTGTCTGGATATGGGAGAACGAGTGTGTGTATTTAGATCCAATATTAATTCTTCCTTGCTAAAGGTTTCAACAGTTGTCCTTCATAGTTTCATTTGCTTGATCGAGTGTCATCATTCCAAACATTTGTATCACTGTTATGACCTTCACAGCAGTTTGTTCCAGGACCAGGAAGTCAGATGAATAAATGAATGGATTGCTACATTTGTTGTAGCTACTCTGATGACACTGACGTTCATTCAGAAGATTTTATAATTAAGCTCTGGTTCCCTGCCTCCGCTCCTTTGTTGACATTTTAAAATCCCAGTGTTTTGAACCTTGAGTTCAGCCATGCTGACATGATGTGCGTTGTCTCTATTTTTCCAAACAGGTGTGTGAGTAGCTGTCAAAGTAATTCACCAAAGTGTCATGACTTTGTAGTGGTTCGATACCAATCTCTTGGTCTGAAATGTAAGAGAGCGTTTTTAAAAACTGGGATGGCTTGTGATCCTGAAACTCTTCTCTTGTTTGACACTTCAGTGGGTGTGTCATTACATGTCAGCAGTACAGATAAGCACTCAGCAGTGCACAAATACACTTCAAAGGTGTAAGCGGCTGTAATTTGGAAAGAGGCTAGAAGAACATTCCTGCAGGTTCTGTCCACTCACATCGACATTAAAAACGGTGTTGTTCTAAATGATCTGACATTAAAGATTGCAAGGAATTATAGCAAAAAGGATGTTCAAAATAGCATATTTTGTGATCATAAAAATAACTTCTTACACACAGAGTATAATCTGCTATTATGAAGTTAACTAATCCAAAACATTTTAATGACTTTGAGGATTAGAATTATTCAAATTCCAAACTCTTCAAAAGGAAAAAATTGTAGGAAATGAAGATTAATTCCCTGAAATCCCCAGTGAATTATCTCTCCATGCACCAAAGAACTTGGCTGCACAGAGGGAAAAAAAAAAAAAAAAACATTTCACCCACCATCATGGACATTAGTGCACAGCTCATTTCACTTGGACCATATGCCAAAACAGACATCCACTACAACAGATTCTTTGCAGTCCCAAGTGAAAACTGTGATTTAAAAATAATTATATAGAACATTTAAAGGAGTTATCCCAATTAATATGTGGCATTTTTTCCACAGTGTTGGACCAACAGGGCACAGTTCTGTCAAACACATCTAGTTAGCAGCTGCATAATTACTGTGACCCACTGGGAATTGAGCAACACGTTACTTTTCACAGTGGATTAAGCATAGCTATGTCCAAACGGTGCTCTGCTGAGTAATCCTGATTAACCAACGCAGTATGAGCACATCCAGCTGCTTCTACTGGCAAACAGATCCCACAACTTGGACCGTGAAACATGCATAATGAGCTTAAGGCTAACCGAGGGATGTTTGCCAGCAAGTTTGCATTTTACTTCGCTCCACTTGTATATGAATGTGCCCTGTGTCTGTAATTTTGCAAATCTTAAATAAGATTAAAATAAGTAACTATCCAAAGCTTGCAAAAAAAACTCCACTAATTCAAATCTCCTTTCCCAATTATTTTATGAAGCAGTATTTCTGAAATGAAAATGCAAATGAGAACAAGCAGCACCACTATACGACACAAATTAGAACAACAAAATCAATACCTTTTCATCTTCTGTAGCACATTTTTTAAATATGTTAATGGGCAGCAGAGCAGACCGAGAACAAAATTGTGCTTTTTTTTTTTACATGACTGAGTTGCATCTCATGTCATGTTTGTGTCCCGTGTTTACGCTCTTTAACACTTTTCGGTGTTTACCACCTCCCCAGGGAGCCATATGGCTCCTTTGCTGCTAAATGCCTCAGCAGATCTCTGTAAATATGAGGAACGGCATGTCCAAGTGGGGATTTTTTGGTTTCTATCTCTCTTTAAAGTTTCTACATACAATCAAAACATTTCTTATAGAGCTAACCCTGCACGAAATATTACGTATGTACACAGGTGAGTGTTAAACTTATTTTTAGAGTGGCCCTGGTATTCTTGTTACCTACAAAAAAAAGAGAGAACAATGATATGTACGCAGCTGAGTGGAGCTCCAGTGAAACCCCATCTGGCATGCAAAATCCCCTGATTTAATAAACCGGCTCTATTAAGTTCTGCTTCATAAAAAAGATAAGTGAAACTAAATTAGAGTTTGGATGGCAGATGGCAAAAGTAAGAATGCATGACGCCAATACTGCTCACTCTCGGCTTTTTCTTGTAGATGGTGTTAGGTACAGGGTGTTTCTTTTTTAAAAAGCAGAAACTATGCAAAAGGGATGAATCATGAATCTCACTTACAGCGAGTTGTTTATACCTGGTGGAGTAAAATAAGGATTATCCAATTTATCCAAGCTGAGCTGAGGTAAAAAAAAAAAAAAAGAAATCCCTAAAAAGAATTTCAGTTTTGAAATAAAACTGCATTTCTCGTGTCTGGTAGATATAAATAAAATAGATCCACCATCGACATGCAGGATAGCATTTTGTATTTTGGAGGCTTTTGATATGGACAATGTGGCTCATTGCCCAGGGTGGCATTGAGCCACCCTGGGGGCAAAATTGCTGTTTGATTTGTAGCTTCTGTTTTAGCACTTCTTTAAAGGGTCACAGTATATCACAGTTTGGCAAGACACAGGAGATGAGTTTAATCATCACTCGCTCAAAATCAAAAACGTCAAACCTGAACTGGATCATTCTACACTCCACGCAGATCCATATAAAAACTGAAAAAGCAAAACTATTATTCCTATATTGTAATTAAATACATACATTATAGGCTTTACATTATAGCTTAGATTGTTGCAGCACACAAAAGTCAGAGCTTTCTAAGGACCACCACCACCTGTGACATCTTCCCACATCTAAAGAGTTGGAAGATCCAAAAAGAAAAATCAGTGCGACTCTGCAGGCAGCACCGTCTACCCTCTACCCTGTGCTTGGTCTCCATGGTAACTTCATTTACAGTTTCTGGTTTTGACTAAGATATAGCACAGAGCCAAAATTATCCCTGAATTTGGGGGTGCAGTGGAGGTCTGCACGTATGGAGCACGTATGGAGGTCTTAGTCCTCGACACGGACGTCACAGATTGGAGTCCTGACCCGATAACCTTTGCGTCATGTCTCTCTCTCATTAATCACTTTCCTGTCAATTCACTATCAAATAAAGGCTACGAGAACCAACAAAATCTTTTTTTTTTTATATCCCTGCATTCCTGTTTTCATGTGACTGGGACAGCTCAGCCACAAAGTGGTAGGTCATGTAAAATCACAGAGCAGGGTCATTGTACAGAGGATTGTCCAATAGTTACAGACCTCAAAACTTTTCACTGTCCTCTGATTACCTCAAAAACAGTGCAAAGAGAGCTGGTTTCCAAAGCAGATGATCTGCATTAAGGAAGCTGCACCATTCTGACTTTGCGTCACCAAGTGCGAAGAATCAGACGCAGTGGCGTAAGGTAAGCCACTGGTGGACACTGGAGCAGGAAGACATGTTCTCTGGAGTGAAAAATATTGTCTGAGAATCTAACATAGCACAGATTTGTCTGCTGCCAGGAGAACAGCACTTGCCTGATGGCATGGTGTTAAGTTTAAAGTTTGGTGCAGAAGGGATTATGGTGTGGGGGTGTTCTTCAGGAGTTGGACTAAGCCACTTAGTTCCAGTAAAGTAGGTTCATATGTGTGAAACTAGATGAGTTCATACTGTTGGGAATACAATATATTTTACTCAGGGACCTGAAAACACAGATAAACAGGGAGAAAATACCACGGTTCAGAGCAAGTCTTTTCTTTGCGGGAATCCAGTCGCAGAAGAGAAGTTGATGCTGTTTTGCTCTGGACTTATATTTCTCTCACATGGCAGGTGAAGACAGGTTTCAAATTGTTTGTTCTTGTGTATGTGCTTCACGTAGACGTGCATCAATAACCTGCTGTCAGAGACCTGCGTGTAATTCAGCGGTGATGTTTACTCTCTCGCAGGGAACTCTGGGACTCTTTAAAGGTCTGAAGTTCATTTCTGCTTTAAAATTCCTACAGGGATCGAATGTGAGAAAGTTCTCCACGGATGTAACCACATGTACAAATCTTCAGTCGACCTTACGATCCTTTACATGTTTACATCAGGGTTCTTCTAACATCCATCTCAATAGCATTTCCTGTCATAAAAAACAATAAAAGAAAACCAATGCACTCTGTTTTTCTGAAAGCTTGTAAAAGCCTTTGTAAATAAACTCTTGTGTGGTTTGCATTCTAACGTGAGGAGCATTTGATGCCATTTCAGTGTATGCCTAAGTGGAGTCTTTGGAAAAACTGGAAAGCTGAAGAGGCTCTCATGTATGAGGTGATACTCCACTCTGCTCCACTCATCACAGAGAGGCTAACGACAGACAAATGCTAATGTATGTCCCAGCATCTGTTGGCCCAGAAAGTCACATGAATGTAGGGGTGTGTGCGTGTGTGCGCGTGTGTGTGTGTGTACGAAATCCCTCTCATTCACGCATCATGGCCTTTAAAGAAGGTTGCACAACCCAGGTGGCAACACAAGCTGGCACTGCCATCCAACAGCGCTCTAACCTCAACCTCACCTTCTCTCCATTGCATCTTCCATGATGAACACTAGAATTTACACCGGCAAAAGTGTTAATAATTCTTGATTGTTTTCACTTTGTTGCGTTACGATAGCACAAGTTTAGTAGGTCGTTATGACAGATCACGACAAGTAGCACTAAAGGAAGCATTATACATGGGAAAAGTCCAGTTCAAGCAATTGCATTAGAAGTCTACTTTGAAACTAGAACTACTAGAAAATGAAAGCATAAAACTACCAAGACACGGCTGTCCCCCTAAAATGACAGGTCCGGCATGGAAGAGCATTTTCACAAAAGCTCAATGGTTTCTCTGGAGGAGCTGCAGAGATTTGTAACTCTACAATGCTGGGATTTATTGACAATTTTATTTTTAGATGAAATGTGCCAAAAGAAGTCCCATCTGAAGTTTGTCACATAAGTCAGTAAGGAAGATGGCAAACATGTCAAAGAAGGTCTGGTAGTTTGTTGAAACTGGTACGTACATCTTTTTGCTCAACATGTAAAATATAATATATAATCCTTCCTGACCTTTAATGGTTGTGGCAGTATCAAGCTAAGAAGCTGAATGACTTGGGGAGACTGAAATAAATAAAAAACTAACAAAAAAATCCTAATTTGCTAAAAAAGGGGAAAAAACAACAACAAATCACTTATAATCCCAATAAAATACACCAAAATGTGTAATTGTAATGTGATAAAAAGTGAAATTGTTTAAACAGTATAGATGTTTTGAAGGCATGGTGATTTTACCCTTCATAATCCTACTCATGTGTTTGGTCATTGTCATTGCCATAGTGCCTTCCTTGTTCCTTCACACTTTTCTGCTCCTCCTTCCTCTCTTCCTCCTCCCTTCCTCCTCACTTCCTTTCATATTCCATTAGTCTCAACGCTGTCTGCACTCAATCAGCATGAGGTCAATTAACCCTCAAGAGGGTAGACATACGGAGAAGGCAAATTAACAGTTTGGCACAAGCTGCAAAACACAGTAAATGTAGAGGCAAAGATGCACACCAGGCCACTGGCTGGGAGACAAAAACTAACAAGATGTGAGCAGTGAACGGAGAGTATGTTTTAAACAAAAGGTAAGGATCTTTGAAACTCCACAATAATCTCTCTCTTGCAAAGTTTTACTGAATATTTCTCTGCTGACGTCTTGGGGAAAAAAATCGGCTAAATTGGAACAACTATGATAGAAAATGATCCTTCACTGGCCTGGTTTATCTTAGTTTAATGCACATTTTGATCCAGTTTTAACATTTAATCTTCTTGAATACACAACTATCATGAATGATAATGTATCTGATTGACCTTAAATACAATTCAGTCAGACTAGAGCTTTGGACACATAGTCAGGCGACTATGTGTCACTTGTGGTTTTTTTTTTTTTTTTTACACAAGTGATCTGCAAAGATATCTTTAAATAATGGGTGGCTGGAGGCAGATTGTATGAAACAAAAGATTAAAATCTTAAAACAATTACATCAAACAGAACTAGAACCAAATAACAAGAACCAAAAAGCAAAAGACAAAACACACACACACACACACACACGCACACACACGCACACGCACACACACACACAAAACAATTGGGAGAGAAAAGCAGGTAACTGAAACAAATCCAAACCGAGGAAACTTGTTAACACATAACATGAACCAACGGCAACTATTGAATCTGAAATGATCAGAAGCACAAAAACAAAACCATGGGACTAAAAAGATGACCAAAAAAATCCCGAAAGGACTTACAGGGAACACCTATTCAAAGGAAGGGGAATTTTGTTTATAAAATAATGTTTATAACTGTGTTATCTATCAAAAGATTTAATAATAAATAGTATTCCACAAACAGGTGTAAAACAACTCAGTACAATTTGGATATGCATTGTATGGGTGTTCTCAGCAAATTTGTAACAATTGTGATAGAAAATAGCACAAAGGAAATGTCCGTTGTATTTAGCAACTAAATGTCTTCCTCGTTTCCCATGAAGTACTTACAGCAAGTCACAGCCAACATACATCCACATTTCCTGCAGTTTTCCTCTCACCTCTGATCTTCTTTGTCTTCATTTTTGCCTCTGCTTCGTTAATTTATTCTCTCTCTGAATAAACGTTCTGCTCGGGAATCAAAGAGAAAGCCAAACGGGGAGAGTCAACAAAGCCCCACTGGAATAGCTAAGAATGTATACTCAAGCAGAATGCAGAACTTGTGATTTGAAGGAGACAAACTGCGGGAGAGAGCCAGGCTGGAGCTAAAATAGATCAATGTTTTATTCGTCAGAGCTAATTAAAGTTAAAAACTTGAGTGTCAAATTATTATGATGTATGCGGTGGAATAATAGTTGTGCTCTTCAATATTTCTTCTGTTTCGTTATTTTGTTGCAATTAGAAGTCTATGCTTATCAAAAAATATTATTTCACACAATCTTTTCCTATGGGAAAATTCACATCCTGTTACCCTAAACGTGATAATGTCTGTGGTATCCTTTGCAGCAACAATTACTTGTCTGTGATACCTGGAAGTGAGTCTTTAATATTGTGGCTAGGGTTGTGCAATATCAGAAAGTCACGCAATAAATGGTAAAATTAGCGATGGTGGTATGAGTTGAGATATATGCCTCTTTTCTTTCCTCTGTCATCTCTGCTTCCTACCCTTGGAGATCAGTCTGGTGTGAGCATCTTCTGCCTTGAGTGCCTGTCTATGTGGGTAAATATTACATTAGCATATAAAATTCAAGATCATAACATTTGAAATATTAGCCAACAGTTTTTCTACTTCAAATAGTGATTTTCAGCTTGAGTATTGCACACACTGACATTTCGATAACAATATACTGTGCTGCCCTAATTTTGTCTCACTCATTTTTGTAGAGTTGGTTAAACTTAGGAAGGTTTCCAGTCATGACCATAAAATCACACCAAAGCATCTCAAATGAACTTGAGTGGGACTTTAACCTATTTTTGAACAATTTAGAAAATGTTGTTTGGTCTGCTTTGGCACTTGAGCTTAAGGTTACAAGCTAATAGTCTAAACATTATCCTTCAGGATTTTCTACTATAGATTAGGATTCATGGCTCCATCGATTAGCTGTCTAGCTACTACAGCAGCAAAGAAACCCCAAACCATCATATGATAGGCTAAATCTGATTATTTTTTCTGAAATGCTGCTGTAGTATTAAACCACATTTAACAGTGCTTCCACTTTCTTAAGACTTCAACTTTTGTCTCGTCAGTCCACTGAATATTTTCCTAAAAGACTTCAAGATTATCAAGATGTATTTTGGCAAACGTATGGCAAGCCTTTCTGCTGATTTTAGTCAGAAGTCTCCATGGATACAATTTTTGCCTGGTCTCTTTCTCATTGTTGAATCATGTGGGTGTTTAAAGTGCTGCATAAATAAAGCTGGAATGGCATGGGGCCGTGATGTGTTGCTTGTTGAGATCTCTAATTACTTCATGGCAAACACAAGTCACATATGCCACAGTGACTTGTGGAAATCTGAAAATCTCTTGTTGCGAAAGCACCAGCAGCACTTTATAGAACGTAACCAGCTCAATTCAAGTAACTAAATCCTCTCAGTGCATTGCTGGAACCAAGAATATCCATATGATCGCTGAAGGTTATTCCAACCATATCGACTTATTTTAGGACGGGGCAGGAAGAGCAGACATTGTGCTCATTGTGCGCTCTTATATTGTAGTGATTTATCAACAAAAATCTCAGCTAGAATATTATGAATCTCCTGAGTGAGAATTAAAACAGTGACAGGTCAGTGATTCTGTTACTATTTGGTAAAGTAAGATGGTAAATTCCTCTTTTAATTGTATATTTCAAGCCTATTCTTAATGGGAGAAGCCACTCAGTCTCGCAGGAACGGCTTCTTTCTCATCACAGCAGCATATGAGTCCCTTCTCGCCCCTCATCAATCCTCTCCTAATCCATATTCTACAGCGCCATCCGTCCCTCTGCTGTGCTGCCTTTCTTGTCTCATTCTTTTCCCTGTAGCACTGGCACATGCTTGGGATCACGTCATAATCCCAGTCATTCATCATCATTCTACCTAAGAAGAAACTGCCCGCTTCGGTTTCTTCTTAGATTTATTCTTACATGGACTATATTTCTTGCTCTCACGCCGTGTCTTTGACATAAATAGATACCAGCAGGGAGAAGACAAGTCCATTCAGAAGAGATACAGCACAACAGTAACCGGAATGAAAATCAGTTTTCCAACGAGATACTCAAGCAAACTAACTAACTAATAGCATACAACAGATTTTCAAAAAAAAAAACAAAAAAAACTATTAAATTACCTAAGATTCCCCAACTTCTTGATATTTTTTTGACTTCTTTTTCTATCCAATCATGTTTAGATGTATAATCCACAGCCTTCTGTTTATCTGGGACTGGGTCATCGAGGTAACATGGATACTGGATGTGCCTCTGCCCAGTGATGCTCTCCAGCTCCTCTGGGTAATCCCAATTTGTTCTCGAGCCAGGAAGAATATACACTATAAACCTTCCAGCAAATTCTGGATCAGTGCTGGAGTCTCTGAAGGGAGCTGCTCAGGAGACGCCTCCTTCAAATCCTCAAACAACTTCAGCCGACCTGTTTTGATATGAAGCAGCAGCTCCTCTCCTTATTATAATAGCTGTAGCTGAACACACTGGTTACATCAAAAGGCTTGATCAAACACTTGACTGACCTCTGACCCAAACACTGACCCCCTGATCCTGATGGAGTAATATGCTTGTATTCTAATTGTGAACCATTACCTCAAAATAAGAGTTAACAGTAGTCTATAATTAAATTAGAATATTTATGTCCAGGTTTTAACATTCAGACATTACGATGATTTGCTGTGATTTTTGTGTTTTTAGTATAAAACCTTATAAAACCAGTCCAGATTTTTCTAGTGGGTATCACAACGCTGTATACTTGCAAACTTAATTTCACCAAACAAAGCCAGGCTGATAGCAACTTGATTAAACTTTTCAAAGCAGACAATCCCTCAGCAAGAAACACTTCCACGTTTCAACATCGTCAGATCTCATTGCAGTGCAATGTACTGTAGCAAAGATTTTAATCAGAAGGACAAGAACCACTATTGTTACTATTGAAATAACTAAAGGAAGACTCAGAGAGAACACCAAGAGTGGCTGTTTATTTGTCACATGAACATTTGTGGTGCCAACATAACAGAGGCTATACTGTGTAATTCCAGTTGCTGTGAATAACACGTTCCTCAGTGTAATGGTGAAGCGGTATTACCATCTCTCTCCACGTCCAATTCTATGGTGTTGGCTTCAGTAATCGTAAGCCTCTTTCACAAATCATTTCTGTCGCAAACCCGCAAAGACAAGCCCTGAATGACCTCTCTCTGGAAACTCAAAAACACGAGTTAAATTGGAGATATCCCACATATTTGTGGTTTTCAAAAAACAAGCTGGTGGGACAGAAGCACGCATAAAATCAATGTCCCCGACTCCCCCATGCCATTTCTTTTTTTTTCTTCAAAACAATGGTGGACAAAGTAAGTGTAGTTATCCAGGTATTGAGCAAGCATATGCTTCAAATTCAAATTGTATAACTCACCTTCCTACATCACATGTCTGAAAGGATTTTGAGTGTTGCTAATATTTTAAGCCCTTCAGCTGGTTGGTCATAGACTATAAGTCATCACTGGATTGGTCTTTGACCTGCAAAGAAGTCAGCCGATGTGGGTGTGTTAAAAACCTCGCTTGGCGAGTTGGGGGCGTGCAAGAGGTGGACTGATGTCTAACTCTCTCGCTGCTATGAAACACGTGTACACGGCAAAAAAGCGACACAAAAACGTCTTGAAGTTTCTTGTGAAAGGATCCAAAACCTTGCTGTGAAAGCTGCATGAGAGGATTTGGGTCAGCTAAGATAAGCCTGGTTACTGTACAATTAATGAGTTGACAGAAATTAACATGGGAGATCCAGGAGAGTGCAGTGTAATCAATCCCGGCGCTCTGGACTTTATCTAGTGTCTCACCTTCTTCTGGTCCCTCCAACGTTGTCCAAGTTTGGCACCCAGACGGTTTGCAGCCGTTGCCCACTGCGGTGCGAGCCGTCGGATTCTGCGCTTCATGAAGCTCAGAGACTCTTTTCCACCGCCGACCTGATCCAGCAGAACAGAAAGGTCTGTGCGGAAGGCAGCCTGAGAAAATGATGTAAATTAAGATTAAATGAAACGATAAATGAGGCAGGAGTGGTAAAAGTTAGGCTACAAATGCTGGAAGCGCCACAGAAGCTGGAAATATTGTACTTTTCATGTGTGAAGTGCTGAGTTCTCAGCCAGAAAAGCAGTGAAAATAATAGTTATTGTGGTCTTTCAAGGTAAATCTTCCTTTATACAATGACAATTCCATAAAGCATGAACCATTTGGCCACATGCTTCTCATTTCAGCAGAGAGAGACAGGCAGTCGCTTTCCACCAAACATTAGAGAATTATTTCAAGGGAGAATGTGACCTTGCTCACTTGGCAGCTGTAGTTTCCCCTGTCACTGAAAAATATGGAAAGATGTCTCAACGCAATCCCATGCATTTATAACTAAAGCTATAAACAGTCAAGATTTCTCTCCGCAGAACAGAACCATGACTCAGTCCCATACCCAAGAGTACTGTAATCCACAATGCAGCTATCAGGGTCACCTGGTGGAAAGGAGACTCTAGGTTTCATCTTCTCTGACACTGTGCTAAACCTTTTCAAAACACGTTAGTGAATATGCAATAATGATGACAAAAATGACATGATCAGCACTGAGATACGTTTTTGTCCTATTTGTCATATATTCATGTTGCAATACAATGTAGAAAACTGATTAAATGAATGAAACGGAGAGAAGAACTACTACAAACTATCCACAAACTTTATTACATACACCTGTTGGACTGCTTGATAACAGTAACAGTTGGTCTGCTAATCACAATAAAGAAACTCAACGCATTTGTGCAATCAGATGAGACAAAACCTATGTTATTCCATAAATAAGAAAGGTGAACAAAGACAGTTCAGACGTGCTCGTCTTAGCATTCAAGAAACTGCAGATCTCTTATGATTTCCACCCACAACCCTCTCCGAGTTTCATTGGAAAAGGTTTGAAATATCATGGTGAGGAGGAGTTGAAGGGAGGAAAATATCTTATTGATGTGAGAGGAGAATGTGTAGACTGGTTTGAGATGATAAAATAACTTTTTCTGACTGAAAGCAGATGGGCTACAGCAATAGGTGATATCAAGTAGGAGGAATTTGCTAAATGCCAGAAAACTCGGCAAGACCATTTTTTTTACTTTTGTTTTTGTAACTTTCCTCAAATTGAAAAAGTTTGCAGATATTTGGCCAGTATCATGGAGCCACGTTTTCTGGCATTTAGAAAACAGAAATAATTTTGCTAATTATAACTAAACTAAAACCAGACATGTTTGGTCCGATTTAACGTTAACCAGTGAGAAAGAAAATATGTTGTGTCTTTTTTATTCGGTGCATGTAAATATCTGTTTTCAACTGTAGATGTACAGGCAAAAGTGGATTAATATGCAATAAACTGTCTGGCAAATCAATGTTTACATCCATGTAGTTTATTTTAAAAGTTTGAGATAATTTTAATCAGCAATAAAGTGCAGAGCTTTCTGTTGTTTTAATAAAAAGGTAATTTATTAGTAGCCAAGAGATAAGATGTTTTTTTTTTTTTATTTCAACCAAGAAAGATGGCTATGACCTTGCAATTGGCTAACATTGGGTGTTTTTGTGTTAATATGTGTAGAGGGATGGCGCTAATCTGGTCTTTGACCTCAAAGTTAATGTGGAGGAAAATAAAAAGAGGGGGGAGGATAATGATGATGATGCAGATCCAGCCTGTATTAATTAACAGTGAGCAAACAGGCTCAGAAGAAGGTTAACCGTTATGCAGCCGTGAGGTCAGACTGCTCATCCTCTTATTACTCCAGAGCATCTTCAGAGGAAAAGGACTCAACCTTGTTTGATTTTTACTACATAATTAGCTTCTTTTAGCATTGATGAAATTCTCTGCTGAGACAACTTGTTGTATTTTTTAGGGAAGATTGTGCTGAAATGCTAATGCGAGGCCTTAGAAAATTTGAGCAGATGGTTGTGTGGATATGATGATTACAAGGAATATGCAAACTTTGTTGGCAGAAAATGGCTTTAACATAACAACAGAGCAGCTTCTAGGGGTTATGTGGATATTTAGGATTTTGGATGTGACAATGCATAAATTACAACTTCCTTTCTCTAAGTTGGTATGTTAATGAAATATCTGTGTTTAACTCAATGAAATCATTCTCAATGGGCACTGTAAGTTTTCAGTTTTTAGTAAAAACAAGCCTGAAGAGAGATGTCATAAAATGTAAGGTTTAAAAATAAAACAAGAAACATTTCACAATTCCTGGCAATGCTTTTAAAATGGCACCAAAATGAACTAAACTTTAAATAAATTAAAAGGCAATTTATTCCAATGATTCAATTCAGAAAGCAAAGCCGATATCTAGATGTGTATCACAGTTTTGATTTCCTTTGCTTACAGCTAACCCCCGACCCCCAAATTCTGATTTTAAGAAAATGTGATTACCAATATGATTAAAAAAAAGTAATTTTTAACAAAGGAATAATTTATACTGCCTATATAATCACAGGGAAGACTGCTGACTTAACAGTTATCCAGCAGACAGTCATGGGCATCCTCCACACAGAGGCTGAGTCCTAAAATGTCATCGCCCCCCAAAAAAAGGGCTATTCACAGTGTGAATCCAACAAAATAAATGGAAGGGAAAATGTGTGGTATGCAAAGATGCACAAACAGGAATAACTGCTGAGTTCGGTGGGTGCTGTGACTGCAGTCAGCGCTTAAAGAGCCATCACACAGAGATGCATCCAGAAAATGGGCTACCTCTGTCACATCTCTTGTGTTAAACCTGCTTAGCTAGAGATGTCAGAAGTGTTTTCCCTGGGACAAAGAGGAACAGGACTGGACTGTTTCTCAGTGGTCTAAACTCTTTTTTAAAGTAAGTTTTCCATTTGATTAAGTTGCAAAGTCAGGAGAAAAAGTTTGTTTTCTTGTTTGTTAGTGACAGACCTTTTCAATAAGATGTTTAGGATTCAATGTTGCTGGGTTTCAGATAATGTAGCACCACCCAATGCAGATGAAGGGCAGAAATTAAATGTAGCCCATTTATTTATGTTGATCCAGCATCAAAATGCCTAAAATCTGTGTCCTGTACGATTTTCCAACCGTTCTAATAGAGAGAAAGATAAACGTTATTTTCGTGTTTCGAAGGTAGTTAGTTATAAGGGAGTTAATTTTTAAAAAACTCACCGAAAAAAGAGGAGAAAAGTGGATCAACAATCTACAGCTAAAAACAGGCGGTGTGAAAACTAATAATGCCAGGAGTTTGAAGAGCCAACTCTCTAACAGGTAACGATCGCAGCGTTTAAATTCTATTTTGAGATATTTTATTGGACAGTTACTTAGAAAGACAAGCATTCATATGTAAGGTAAGATATATTATTTTTACGCCGTAGCTTGGTTGTCTCCTCAGAGTGCTAATGTTGTTAGCAGCTAGCTCAGTGCCGAGTCACGGACAGAAAATGTAATGTTTATTCAATGGGACTTTCATGCTAAAAAAAATAAATAAAAAAGAAGCTAAATAAATTAAATATAACCTACACAGCCATACAGTCACAGTGAGCAGTGACTGTTCCCCCACATGCTTCGTGTCTGGCCATGAAGCATGTGGGTTTCTGTAGATCGGAGCAAATCGTTGACCTACATTGGACCTGAATCCAGCATCCTACATCGACTCAACATTAACATACAACTCCAGCATGAATTTGGGTTTACTAAATAAACCCAAAGCTAAATAACCCAAAGCTAATAAACCATTAGAGCCAAACTCATATAAATAACATGGGTTAGTTCATTGTTAGCGATAGCATCGTTATCGTAGAACAGGGGTGTCCAAAGTCGGACCTCGAGGGCCGGCATCCTGCATATTTTAGTTCTCTCCCTGGTTTAACACACCTGGATCAAATGATGGCTCATTAGAAGGCCTAAAAGGAACATTGACAAGCTGAAAAGGTTGTTACTATCACCAGGGAGAGAACTAAAACATGCAGGATGCCGGCCCTCGAGGACCGACTTTGGACACTCCTGTCGTAGACTAATTACTTAAAATAGCACAACTCACTACTCACCTGGCAGAAACAAGTCGACAGCCATTTAATGCTTCTTTTGATCCTAATTGCTTGACCCAACTTGATGCTAAATGATTGTATTCTCCAGGCTTTTGAAAGCTTTCTTCTGGCTCATCGTATAATATGAACTCTGCAGCTCCAGGTAGTTAGTTATGTGGATCGCCTCGACACCCGGTAAATTATCAAGATTATAAGAGAAGTCTTCTTTACCGGGGTAATACGCATCACATCCAAAATATACGTATATTTTTTCGAGATGTCTCGTCTGTTTCAGCCTATTTAGTGCATTAGCGTTCTCACTGTGTTCAATTTTGCTTTGTTTTGAACCGGAGAAATCCACTTCCGGACCTCCATCTGCATTTCGCGCGACATTCGGGTCACGTGCCTGAAACCCAGCAACAGTAAGCCACATATCATGTATTCGGTGTCATTCTTTTGAATGTGCAGCATAAAGCTATAATGTCAGGTGCAGCTTTTAGATGGCAGCTGTGTTTGCTGCTACACTGATGTGGTAGATCGACCATAATCACTTGTGAATTTATTGATCACCAGCCATCATCTGGCAGTCTTCACAGGATCTTATTATAACTGAATATATTTGTCATTTAAAGCTTATTTAAAACTCTCTGTAGCAGATTACTGAGTAACATGTCTGGCAGCTGTTTGAGAGTGGTGTCCTTACTTGTCTCTTGGGGGATTTTGTCTGCTGTGTGTGCTGAGTGGGGGTGCTTGTGTGGTTCCTCCAGGGCAGTGGGGGGCAGAACCACTCCACTTCACTCAGGTAGATGAGGAAAGAACAGTCTGAACCATCGACACCGTAGAAGGCGTAACAAGGGTCCGATGTCCACCGAGCACGCATCCACTGGAGGACGGACAGAGAGAACGTGGATATGTGTGAATCAGAAAATTATTCTGTACTCACAAACAGACCAATTTAAACAATTGATGGCCAGTATGATGACTTCAGTCAAAAGCAAATTGAAGTCAAATCACAAGGAGACCAAGAACACAGGACAAAGGGAAAAAAAAAAAAAAAAAAACTGAAAGTTAGAAAGACAACAATATCCTAGAGCGCCATCTTTACTTGGGTTGTGACATCATCAGTCTCTACCACATTGTTTGGCCAATGCACAGTGATGCAGAAATTTATAAAAAGCACTATAATGTATGAACTTACATCTACTTTTCCAGGGCACTCTGGAAAGCGGCTGTCCCTTGGTACTTCACACTGGCTCGCAGTGCCATCTCTCAGCACTGAAAGAAACACAGAGAGAAATTCTTCTTTCAGATGGAAAACAGAGATCTGTTCAGCTCCATACATCTTTCCATCAACTCAGAACAGATGCTGCCACCACCACGTTTCAGTGTGAGGATGAGGTGTTCACGGTTACATGCTGCATTGATTTTCCAGCACACAGCATTGGTGTTCACAAACTATGGAAGTGACATCTCATCGTTTCCTTCAAACAATGACTTTTTCTTGTTATTTAATAAAGGCCAATCTCATGTTGCACCTGAACCACACACTTTCCATGACAAGGAGACAGACTTTGATATTGTTTTATGACATAACTCTGATTTAAATAGTTGTACTATCAAAAGATTCTCCAACCTTCAGCACTACTTTGTGTCACTTTGTAACATAAATCTCATTAAAATACATTAAAGGCCGAAGCTGCAACAATGTAATTGGCTCATGAATGATGCTCGCAAACCCAGGAGCAATGTTTCTTTAACATTATGATTCACAGTGACATAGGTCTTGAAAATCTTCCTACTTCTGTGAATTGTCTCATCTGCTCACTATTCAAAAGGTCCACCATTAGATGTTGAGTTTTGCTGCTGCCAGCTGTTGCAGGCGTTTCACCAACAATTATGTCTGCACACTTAGACTGCGGCCACTGCATTAATTGCTTCACTGACTTAGTTAACTGCTCTTCTGCAGCTGATGCCAGTAAAACATAGGAACAGTCACAGAGACACAGACATGGACTCATCTTGGTGCTTCATCATCCTCAGTGTTTTCCATCCCCCCTCTCTCCTGTCTCTCTAAACCAACAACTTTCCTTTGACTCATATTCTGTCTGTTTCCATTTGCTTAATGAAAAAGAGAAATTCCTCTACACAAGTCTTCCACGGTCTGCCAGCAGGATTTCAATTCATTTGTGATTCTCTCCTGTTACTGAAAACACACACAGAGACTCACTGTGTCTGCAAATATGATTACAGCAGCAACAATTGAAAATGTGGTCATTTAACTAGATAAAGGCTTTAGTCCTGTCCCTGCGAGCCATTACACGAAAAGGGAAATTTTTAACTGCGCGTTCCAACTCCCGCTCTGCTTCCTCTCCCACATGCCAAAGCACGAGATGAATAAACTGCCACTGAGCCGTATGATAAAGTCTGCCAGCAGGATTTCAATTCATTTGTGATTAGAGAAAGGAGCAGTATTTTCATTTTGCCATGCGCTATTGTCTCCGCAGACGCAGCAGGGGAAAACAAAAGGAGACGCAACTCTCATTTATTCTCAAGTAAAGAGTTACCCCGAAGAGAAAAAGCAAAGGAGAGGGGGAGGAAATTCTTTTCAGTGTTATTTAGGTTTTGACTAAAAATGTTGAGAAAGAAGATAAGCACTGAATGACAGAAAAAAGCAATGTCAGTGTGTCTTATTTTTGGTGATTTACTAAAAATGCTACAGCAAATCGTGCCTCAAATTTGTAACCGCGAGTTGCCATTTAAAACATGTCAATGCTATGTAACATACATTTGCATATAATTTCGTTACCCATTATTTTGCTGAATCATTTTCATTAAAGCAATATCTTAGACTTTATTAGCTCTAGCACTTAAACTAAAATATGCATCCAGTGTAGCCAAGCTCAGAGCCTCCATCCATCAGGAGAAATTTATTATTGACATAAATAAATGTCGATATTACACTCGTTAATGACCGATTCTCTGTACTGTGCAGCTCTAGTCCTTGCATATTTTATGACATTATGGAGATATAAAAAAAATTTTCAAATTTTGTGAATAAATTAATTAAGTTGTATGTTTAATTTTATGAGGACTTTATCATACACACTAACTTAATTAAGAGCTCTGCTCTCCGTTTAGTCCAGTTAACTCTTTATGACAGACTGTGACCTAATTACCTTTAGTTGGAGTCACATAATCACATTTCCTTGCAGCAGCGTATGAGTAAAATATGGAAAAGAGTGTACAAAGCACCCCCATAGTGAGTAGATATTAACACGTGGTAATTATAAAATATTACGTAACAGGAAACTCATTTAGAACCCCAAAACACATTTTTGGGCGACAAAAATTCTTAAACTGAAAAAGTGTGAAAATGGTAAATGATGATCAGCACCCCACAAAAGACACACTATCAGATGTAATCAATGATCAATAAACCCTGTCAACACCTAATCATTTTAATCAGACTTTTTCTTTTACAGCACAAAATCAGAATTTTGGATCAGTGTTTGTGTCATGATTATGATTAGAAACACATTTTATAGAATATTTAGGTTACATTTAGAAGAGATTTTGATGCTCAAGTCCAGGATTTTCCTGAAATCCAATTTTCTTGCATGGTTTTTCATACTAATAATTAAATACAGCTGCAATTAAAACTTCTGGGAAAATAGTTTAGAGACCTCCTATGCACAAGAGGTCATGCTGGAACATTATCTACCCAAACCTGCTCTCCTTTCTATGTCACTGAGACAATAAGAAGATGTGCTGTAAATGGGCACTAAACTCTGTGATAATAGGATGCTCTACCGTGCTTCTTTAGGATCAGTATACAGGCATGAATGGTTGGAAAGAGTGCTTCCTGACAGATATCAGAAGTGATCCTTGTCAGTGGAGAAACCAATAAATAACACCTGTGACTTGTTGCAAGTCTCCCTCGTCTGCTATGAGTAACAGTGACAGTTTAGTTTTGCTTTAACCAAAGCTGACAGCTGTGCACAAATCCAGCTGGACTTCAAGTTAAGCACAGCGAAGGACAACTGTGAGCTGTGGCACTTTATGCTTTCTTTGGGGAAGATTACAGAGAAAACATACTGTTTTTCCAGATAAGCAGTAGTGTTAATATATAGTATGGATTTCTTTCTGCTTGTTTTTCTTAATCGTTTCCACATTGCAGTTTTTAGCCACCTGTGTGCCCCTCTGAGGCGCTGCTCTATTGATTGTTTTGGTGGCTGCATACACATTTGTCTGGTCTTTATAATATCTAAGAGGTGCTGTTTGCAATGACAAGCATCAATCAAAAAGTGGAGACAAATATGAGACTATAGAAACTCGGGTTCACTTTGGGTCAGTAAGAACATTCAGACACCTGAAACATCACAGTTTTACTTCATATTTACAATTAAAAATGAAAAATATGTAACTGACTTTGAGCCTTTCTGTATGATTGGACTGAATTGATTATGTTTCTGTCAATAAACTTAATGCTGATTTTGTAAAATGTATTATAAACTATGTTTGTTTGATGTTTGCATCAAAATCTATTTATTTTGATGCAAAATAAATAGAAAAAAAACCCTCAATTATTGCTGAATTGAAAAGTCTGCATCCAGTCTTGCTCCTGTCCACCTCTATCACCAATTTGAATCGTTGCATTGCCACTTCATCCATCCGATGAATCCATACTACCATACATGTAAACAAAACCTAATTTAGAATAACAAAATGTCCACAAATTGGATTGAAAAATGATGTTTTTGGAAAGAAATATTCTGCCTTCTTTTTGGAAGACAAAAGCATCAAACCCAAACAAATGCAGACGTGCAAAGGGACATTTGATTCGGTTAAGTTTGACTTACACAGCACTGTTTTACTGCACAAAAGCACCAACCAACTTCACCTCCCATACCATAATTCAATATATTTATCAAAAATTGGTCACTGGAGAGCCTGCTGCTATATGAATTAGAGGAAAATATACAACTTTTGTCACTGAAAAGATAATTGTGGCATCAGTGCAAGAAATCATTTAAAACCATTGTTAAAGCTTTCCAAAACAAATGTCAAAATCTGCTGAGTCATCCCCAACAGGCGAAGCTGCAAGCACTGAGAGGAGTGTGTGTAGACCTTAGAAACTCAGTGTTGGTACACACCATTAAAAGTGAGTGGGAGTTTGTTCAAGAGTGAGATATAAAACCAGCTTTCTTTCTCTCAAATGTCATAGTGTCAAGTTTTCTAATCTAGCTATTACATAAAATGTACAAACTTGTTGTGGCTTTCCAAAAGCTTTAAAGCTGATCTGATTTCGACGATATCAATTTGTACTACTGTATTTAAAACAAATTGATATTTACAGTATTCATTTCAATCAAGGGGGTGAAAGCTCAGACAAAATGATTGTAAAGCAATATCAGGGTTACACTGTACCTCTGCCTTGCATCATGCTACTTTGCAGCATCTGCTCCACTCTGATGGCCATGTTGGAAACATTTTGAGCTATAGCTTGGATCCTCTCCACCAGGCCAGCTGGTTGAAACCTGCAACACACATGAAAACACAGAAACATGGAGAAGGTAGTTGTTCATGTGTTCATGAGTTCATGTCTCTAAATGTTTGCTTTCTATTCTTTTTTCCTATTAGTTTGTTTCCTCTCCCTCTGTCTCTACTTCCTTCCAGCCGATTGGGTTGTGTTAGTTTTGCCAGATGTAGACTCTACACTATTGGAGCGTGAAAAAGAAATTGACTTGTATAACAGTTTCTTTTCCCCTTTTAGGATGGGAGAACTCCCATTCACATAATAAGACCGGTGTGTCCACAGGGATTGGGCTTAGAGCTTCATTTCAGTTTAGATTAAGATTAGGTTATGTTTAAACACGTAATGGTTATGATTATGGTTACTGCACATGAACACCAATCAGAAACGTCTAAAATTTGTCTGTAATGGCCCAAAGTAGCATTTGCACAACAAACTCAAGTTATTTTACAACCTGAAGAAGAGCCAACAGTTTTCAGGGAAAAATATATTAAAGATTGTCTTTTTTTTTGTTAATGAGAAAGTTTTGGCACGTGAAATGCTTTCATATTGATCGGTCTTTCCCTTAAACATAGGTTCATAACTGATTAGGTTCAGCAGCATAAATCTCCAGGTGAACTTAATAAATTGTATTAATTAGCAAGAACATCTTTGGGCATTTGGGAGCACTAACAACAACTTTATCCCCATAATCTCCTTGAATCACAATCCCACTGATATCCGGTCTGCCGTTCCTTTTCCTACTGTCATCCAATCTCCATGCTGCCCAGGTTTATTTTTCTCAGGGACTACACGTCTTCCATGCTGGGGTTTAGGAAAACTCCCTCTTCTCTTCACCAGGATGTGCATGAATGGAGAGCACACAGTGCACAGCAGTGACTGGCTATAAAATATAAAATAGTATCCCAGCACATTTAAACAGTAAATAGGGCAAAAGCCAAAATAGAAACCACAATACTTGGTGTCAGTAAGTGGATTTCCTTAACCTTACTCATTTTTTGTTTTGTCCAACAGCATTTTAGCTTAGCAACAGAAGTATAAATGTTCTTCTCTGTGTCAAATGTATAGCTTGGGCACTTTCAGGAGTGAAATTAGTTTTTCAAAAGTGAAACATTTATGCCATTCCTAACAACATTTCAAAGAATATCAAGTTGGAGATCACTGCAAAATCAATTATGTATTTTTCTCAAAGGACAAAACCTTTGCACGCTGAGCTGATCACCCAATGCCACTTTTGGACTTTCTTTGACAGGACTTTGTGCCAAATGGACTCTCTGGAGTGTCACCCTCTAATCTCATGTCTGCAGTCTGCTGCAGTGTAAACTCATCTGACTCCATAACGGAGTCGGTTATAAAGGGACACATAAAGGAAGCGAAACAGATTAAAAGACTGAAAAATGGAGATTTCACAATGGGACCTAAATAGGGCAAAAACAGAAGCCAGAAACATACTTGGATTGTGAACAGGAATATAAACTGGCAGAAAATAAAGGGAACTAGATCAACCAACAGCAGCAACAAAAACCAGGGGGAATTTTGTTTTTGGAGGAATGATAAAATAAATGGATCCTGTGTGCCGTCGTGTGGAAGCCAACAAAACGGCTTGACTGAAACATTAGAGAACGATTGGGATCAAAGAAATACAAGATTATGCATATTTGATGGCCCACTGTTGCATGCCTTATGCTGTAAAGCTCCCTTCCTTTTGATGAATGTAGACAGTTAGTTCTTTTGCCAATGGGACTAACATGGAGGAGCCAAGGAAAGACAAAAATGGCAGAATGCATGTAGATGAGGAAGAAAGATGATGGGTGTTTAGTGGAAGCGTAACAACTCGAGAAAATCAACGTTAACTTGAGTTATACAGTAAAAATACAACAAAATAAAGTGTATATACTTGTGTTTCTCTTTTTGTCAGATTTTGCTTAGGGAAGAAAATTATCAAACAAAATCCTCTGGGCAAAAAGTGCCTTATCCCAAAGGCAAATAATGACAGCAAAGACAAAGTAATTCATTAAACTCACTCTTCCTGCTCTCTGTAACACCAGCTAGCAGCTTGCTCGCCCACAGCTAGCAGGGGTGCACACTGGTTTTTGAAACGTTTCTACTGGTACCGGCAATATAGTTCAGCAATGTGACCTACAGTAGTTTTTCAGTTGGCCTGGAAAACAAAAGTAAGGTTTCAACTCTGTGACATTTCAGGCCTCGTTTACACTGAGCTGGTTCACAGGGAAACCATCATTTTGTTGCGATCCAGCCGCTTCCAGTGACCGAAGTGTCCGACACTAAAGAAACAGCACAAAATGCTTAATTTATTGACAAAATTAGAAGTTTAGTCAGCATGCCTTGGAATTTACTCAAATCTTTTAAAGTACATGCACTTCATAGTATTTCAAAAGTGACTGTGATTAAAACATTTTGTCTTTGAGCCATGTTTCATTATCCATTTCAGATTTAATTTGTTTTACGACAACGGTTTTTAAAGTGTCTGACAACAGCAACTTTATTTTTAATTTAGTCAAGTACAGAAGCAAACTAAGTAGAACAGAAAATAATTACTTTTCAGTGTCATTGCTAATTGTACTGATTTCTGTGCCAGTTCAGTTAATAATGCCACTGTATAGCAAGACGAACATTTTAGAAATGCTCTTCTTGTCATACCTTCCGGTTTAGGTTGGTCATCTTTTTTTTCTGGCCGGTTTGAAATGGTCCCATTCTTCTTTTTTTTTTTTTTTCCAGTGGGTGAATTGTTCAGCGTTCCTTGGAATGTTCAGAAGTTAAGATATTGTTTGTAAACCTAAAAGATTAAATCCACAGAGCTTGTATGTACTGTCAAAAAGAAAACAAGTCGTTTCTTACCCGAGTACCTGCAGCAAATTTATGAGAAAGCGCACGGTGCCGTGGAAAGAAGCCCTCTGGGATAAATGTTGTTACTGACTGAGCCTTCTTGTGTGCTTAAGGGGGAGGAATGGGTAAGCTCAAGGACAGAGACTGATCTTTGGAGAGCGTACATCTAAAGGGGGACTTACCAGCCTTTTTCGTAGCACAGTAAACAGTGAATCAACTCTGCATCCTTGTCAGCGCTTTCATCTCACTTGCTTATTTTCCCAGGCTCATTGCTGCCCCCCTCCCTGGCTTGTTATTGCTCTCAGTTTTCTGCTCTAACGAGTGGCTGCCCCGTGGGCGAATCGCAGGCTGGGGCTTCAGACATCAAGTTCCATTCGCTGCTACATGGGAGTGTGTCAGCAGCAATGAAGCTCACACAGAGCCGAGACTCCCACCCTGCATGTGTGCAAAAGTGTGTCTTTCTGTAAATGCACTCCTGACTGGCCTGGAATTTGAGATATTTCCATAAATCTCTATTTTCCCCATTTGCACCATTCCCCACTGGAAAAAAAAAAAAAAAAAATAAAAATCATACTTTTACCTTGTCAGTCTTACCCCGTGTACTCACACACTCTGCTGTACTGTATTCTGTATGTGTGTTTGGAAATGAAGTATAAGAAGTGGGTGATGGGAGAGACAGGAAAGACAGTCATGGTTGGGAGAGTAAAAAGGATAACTATTGTACGTTTTGACCAACTCTGTTAAAAACCCCCCAACAGACTGGATGTCAGAAGTAAATGACAGAATGAATGAACAGACTTGGAAACTTTCTGCTTTGATAACGTAGCTGCTCGTCTCAAGGGATGTCAAGCAAATCCTACCGTCCATGTCATTCTCACACTGCGAATATCAAAATATTTCCTGCTCAAAATTTTATATCAGGACGCTTAAAACTGGAACAAGAACTCCTCCAAAATAAAAGCCACACAAGTAAGGTAAAGAAAATCAAGCAACACAAAATTTAATATTGAGATTTCATCCATGTAGAATAGCCAAGTCAATGGTGCTCAGTTCCTTCCTGATATTCACCAAGAGTATAAATAAAGATTTTTCAAACATTCAGAAGAGAGCAAGTCTGCCAAAAAAAAAAAAAAAGTCAAAACACTAAGAAGAATCCAGTTGCAGCTTTGGAGAAGCTCTGGATAAAAACAAAAACTAAAATAACTCATTCATTTCTGTTTTATTTTTCTTCTTCAAACTTTTCAACGTTTTTGTGATAAGCAGTCAATACTGTTTTCAATATTAGGAGCAGTGGTGTTGCCCCGTGTGTGAGATTGCAGTCACTGCTTAAAACAAATATAATTATTGAACTGTTTTTAATACATTTTAGTGAAAGGTTAATGGGTCGAACACATAATAACCCTAAAATGAACCGGACTACCGTTTGAATTGGTAAAGTATTTTTTCCTCAGTGGAAAAAAATGTCTCCAGCTCAGGGCCCACGTTCTCGTAAGTGCAGCCCTGCTTTACACATTTCCTCAAGAATTCAAGTAGCCAATTAAGTTATCATGATCAGATCCATCATTTGCTTTGAATTGCCAGTTCCTACATTGTGTCTGAATCAGATTTTCCTTGTGGTCCATTGCAGAGGAGAATTAAAACCAAAAAAGACATGCATTGAGAAAAAGACAACAAACCCACACAAACCATGACTATTACATTCTAACATGTCCAACATCCACAGTGGATATGGTCAAGTCATAAAGTAATTATCATTGATTGAAGTTTGCTTTGAAGCTAATTACAGCTTGACTATAACTCTCTACCCTGCTCACCCTAAATCCAGTCTAAATCCCTTCAGGACAGTAAAACATGGATGCATCACGCTGGTACGGCTCTCTGACAACAGACCATTACATCCTTACTTCTCTGTAATGGCCCAAGAGGAGAACAGCTTCCTCTGCATTAAACAGCCCATTACTAGACATTGATTGCAGTTAACACCAACGTCAGACCATATTAATCGTTCCATCTTTCCGCTCTGGCGCCTCTCCGCGGATCTGAACCGGAGTGCTTATCGAGGATCATTTAACGAGGTTTTGAAGAAGCGAAAGGGGCTGCTGTCAGTGTGCATCACATCACACCTGGTGAGTTTAGTTAGGCTGTCTGGAAACAAAATTTGGAATAAAGAAAATGTTAGACAGAGAAGACGGGATGTTTGGGTGTGGATGCAGCGAAAGGAGGGGAAGTTAGATAAGAGCCTGGAGCAGCACGACTTTCCTGTCTGCACTGATTGGGACGTAATGGGGGCAATTTCCACAATCAAATACGAGAGTGATCGAAATGAAATAGAGGAATGCATGAGGCAATTTTGTAAAAAAAAAAAAAAGAGGTGCAATTTCTAACAAAACAAAACCTATGGTGTCCGACATAAAACTTCTCTTTTCGTCCTTTTCTAATCCAATTGTTTATGGATTTCATTGTTATTTTGGAGTAAAGCTTTGATCATTCTTCCTGATCTAGTGTTTTTTGTTGTGTCCCAGTCAGGTTTGTTTAGTTTATTTCACTAACACCCACAACATATCCAAATTCTAACTAAAAAAAAAAAAAAATTCTGGTTTATCTTTTTAATAATTTGAATGCACATTCAGCAAGTTTTCAAAAAATGATCTGAACACTAAATGTCTCCAGTTTCCCCTGTGATAGGTAATTAAATCCTCCTTTACTGTCCTCTTCCTGTAACACCATTAAAACAAGAAAACAAGCTAAAGTGGGTTACTAGTCCAACAGTCCAATCTGAAGTCAAATACAAATCGATTAAAAACTGGGTTGATTTAACAGACTGGGTGAGGTGAGGAGATTTAACCCAGTTAATCCCAGAGTTATGTTTAAAATTATAAAATGGATTAAAACAAAGTCTGTGCAATTTATTGAATTTACAAGAACAATGTATTATGAAAAACTAATTTTAGTTTACTATTTGGGCATATTTCATATTTTGGAAATATGCTATTATATGGTATTAAATATGCTATTATTGTGTTATGTTACCCCTTTTAAAAAACCCGTTATGTAATCATATTTTGAAAAGTCAAGAGTAGCATCCATCTGTCAGTTCCAAACATTGCTCTACCATTTCCTACATGGAAAAATGGGCATAAATTGATAAAAGCAGTAAAATATGAAGTGGATGAGGGTAGAAATGACTATCTGTGTCTGCAGCAGTGCTTACCAAGTAAAACATAGCACCACTCTGGAATGCAACAAACTAGTTCAGCCATCTGATATTTAGACCCAGACTGATCTATAAACAACAAACAGGAATGTGACTAAAATTTATTGAGTCTATTTTATTTACATTTATATACATGTGTAGGATCTTTGGGTTTAAACAATCCATTACCTAAGTTACTAAACCTATATAATGGGTTTAAAGGAATATGCCATCCATTTTCTATGGCTGGATTAGTATAAAAATAGAAAAGAAAACATCTGTTTTTTTCTTCTTTTTTTTTTAAAACAACATCTGAGGTGAAATCCTTGGAGCAGAAATCAATAGCATGTTGTGGTGTAATTCAAAATCATGGTCTGTGAAGAATGATGAGCCTATGGCAGCCATGTTAGAGGAGGCACTCTATCCTGCCTTGTGTTGATTACTAGTAACCTTGATTTCTGACTTTTTGACCTATCCTGCATATGTCCCCCCTTGCTCTTTTTACTGATTTTATTTACTATCGACTGTATATAGAAAACAAGCAGCACCAAGAGAGAAATAATGAGCCTCATTTTGGTCTGTTGTCGCAGTATTTGATTAAACTATCCACAACAACATGAAATACTCACTGGAGTTAAAGAAATACCCCAGGAGTTTCAGGGTAAATATTTTTTGGTCACTTTCTGAGTTGCATTGTCATCGTTTTCTCATCTTGGCTTGTGCTTTATGTCTATTAGAGGTAAATTGTTATTTTTATTTGCTTCCAAGTGTTATAAACAATAACAAAAAAAGTCACATATAGAGAATACTTGCTACTCTTAAATTTTGCTCAGATGTTGTAGGAAATCAGAGCTGAAACTGTACATTTTCAAAATAAAACAAATATGTTTTGTTCATTTAATAACCATTACCATATGTTTTCTAAATCTGAGTACTGTTTCACCAAAAGCCTGTGGCGTGGGGCAACTTTCCTACCTGTTGATAGCAGAGCTGAGCTCATCCAGGCGCCTCGCATCCGACGTGGAGCTGTTGTCGAGTTTGGACAGCGTGTCCATCCTCTTCAGGATCACCTCCAACATGTCACTGATCTTCCTCAGCACACCGCGTGACTCCACACCTCCCAGCACTGAGAGGAGAGAAGACCACAGAAGCAAAGACAGAAGGTAAATAAAAAGCTAGGACCGGGGATAAACAGGTGGCATAGTAAACAGTGAGCAAGGCAACCGTAAAGTTTGCAGCTTCATTGAAGGCTCAACATTTGTGAATGGTTGATGTTGTGTTGTTGTGTTTTATTTTTGTTCATTATGGTACAGATAATGACATAATAGTTCCTTCCGGTGGGCGACATATTTATGTCCGAAAATACATTTGTCAGCAAATTATGCAACTGTGACTTTGTAGAGCATCCAAGTATTCTGCTACCTTAGTATATTTTATAAAGACAAAAAGTTCTTATAAAGTTTAAGTGGATGTGTCCATCTAATAATATATTTAGCCCAGAGATGAGCCGAGAAATTAACTAGTGGATTTTAGAAATTAAAAGATGAATGGATGTCTGGCCTTGTGTGGACATCCATTTACCTTTTACTTTTCATAAATAATTGCAAGTTGCTTAGATGGAAGGAAATGGACTTTCAATGTTTATTCAGTGGTGACTGAATCCCATTGTCATGAACATGACATAACACCTGGTGTGAACATGTTCAGAAATGTTTATGGCTGTTGTAATGAAGTGTCATTTGGTAAATAATGACACTTTTAATGCAATTTTGCATTAAAAATTGGATTACAAGTGGATTATTCAGTAAGTATAGACAATGTTAATGGAAAATTGTTTTAAAAGTTGCATTAAAAGTGCATTATTGAGTAAATATTGATACTTCTAAGGCAAACTTTCATTAGAAGTGTCAATGTCTATTAAAGTAGTAAATGCAGTAATAGACATTTACTGCATTATTCAGTAAATGTCCATTTACTGAATGATGCATTAAAGTGCATTATTCAGTAAATGGACATTTTTAGTGTCAAGTCTCATTAAAAGTTGCATTAAAAATGCATTATTCTGTAAATATTGACACTTGTAATTCAAAGTTGCATTAAAAGTTGCATTAAAAGTGTCATTATTTACCAAATGACAACAGTTGTAAACCTTTCTGAAGTCTCCTTCATGACAGATGTTATGTCATGTTTATTACAGTGTCATGTCAGTCTTTTGCATGCCCCTTCAAATAAACTGAACAACTTGAAACCCTAAATCTGGAACCTGCCTAACTGAAACGTATCGAAACATGACAGCTGTTGTTCCAACTTTTCTCAGAAGTGTCAACATTATATGCCTCAAAACCACATTATAGTTTGTCATTAAGTCATAAAGGGACAAATGGGTCAGAGTGTATTCCAATAAATCCCATCAGAGCTGCATGGACGCTGGAAATGGCCAAATTTCAATGACAGACGCCTCTATCGAACCCCTGTCTGTCCCTTGACAAGCAATTACAGCCAATGGGCTCCGGGGTCTAAGAGTCCCTGCACAAGGCCAGCGTCTGTCTTAGTGCCCAGCAGGAAGAGGACAAATTGTAACTTTAGTGAGTTATCACCTCAGCTATTGATGAATTTATCTGAGACTGACAGTTTCACATTCTCGTTGGCAACAGAGTACTCTGTCATAGTGTGCTGCTGGATGGCTTCAGAAAACTTTATGACTGCCTGTTAATGCTGACGGTCTGAGTAAGGTCATTTAAACTTTAGGAGAGGTTTCCTTACCTTAAGCTACATGATATTAAAATGTTGGTTAATGTTTATTGTGACTTGAAACAGATGAGGAGTGACTAAAATTATACTTTGAATGTCTTTAACAGCTGCAATTGCTTACTAGTTTGTCTCAAATCAGAATTTAAGGAACAAATATTTCCGTAAATATTATATTTTTTTAAGGATTAATTACTGCAAAGCAGACAACGGCTCATTCAAGTCTCTGTAGTAGAAAACTGGAGACCATACTGGGAATGTCATCCCTTTTCCAGTATGTAAAGAATGGGAGAGACAAGGCATATTTTATTCCACCTCTGACCATGTTTAACGCAAAACAAAGGAAGAAGAACAAAAATGAAAGAGAGGGAATTAAGTTTGCCATTTCAGTGTCTCCAGAAAATCTTTTAACTGCCTTGGAATTACAATGAAAACACAATAACGCAATAAAAAAAATGCTGAACAAGTCATCATTTCACATGCATAGCAATACGCTAGGAAATGGGTTATTTCATGAATTTGAAATTTCCTTATTTCTAATAGGGATATTTGTCTGAAAAAACAACTCTTCCAAAGAGCTCATTATTTGGATCATAAAACAGACTGATGAGAAGCACAGCATGCAGTAGCAAGTTAATTTGTATTTGTGAATTGTTCCAGTTAAAATGCATGTCATGTCACTGGCTTGCAAGCAATGTGCTGATTTTGAATCTCTATCAACATTTAAACTGGCAAAAAACAGATGTTTGTGTCACTGCTCTTGAATTTTTGTTGAACAAATGAATCTTAGTAAAGTATTTTAAATACTTGCTATAAAAAAAGGACAGATATCAGATTTAAATCCTTATTATGCATGTCTCTACATACAGTGAAAGGTCCGCTCAGTGTTTGTTGCAGGTCAAGATCAGTCAGATTGGATGGAGTTTATCGTCAAAATCCATCTAAATTAGCGGTTCTCAACGTGGGCGGTACCACCCCCCCGGGGGCGTTCAGAGGACCCGCTGAGATTTCTTTGGGGGGCGTTTGGTCGAAGGTAAACTTTACACCTTAAATGCACAACAATACCAGTTTAGACTTTGAGCAACTTGGTAAAACTGTATTGTGTAACATTAAAACATGCTTGGCTGCAACAGTATCAATGGCAGCTCTCCTTCTCTTCAGTGTTTGTAGCTTCTTGCCTCAGCTCCGCTCTCCTGCTACTGGTAGCTTCACCGCATCAGTTCAGCGTTACACCGGCTGATGATGTTGCTGTGATTCACTTTGTCTGGTATTTTTGTACATATGTTTTGGCAGTTCTGTGATCATGTCAAAGTTATATTAAAAAGTCTTTTATTTCCGTTTGAAAGCTGCCCGCTTCCACGGAAGGACAACAGAAAATTGCTCTTGTAAACATGTAATTACTAAAATCACGATACCCTCACTTTGTATCCCTCTGAAAAATTAACCCATTTAAATAAAGAAAGCCCTCCATGGGTGATACCACGATAGAGGGTGTTAATTTTATAGCGTTAACACCGGTGCTCTAAGTGGTCCGGTATGAAACGGGTGTGATAGAACAACGGTACCACAGCACTTTTAACCCTTGTGCGTGCGAGGAATGAGGCAAACGTAGAGGACTATGGCATTATTTCCAGATAAAAGGTAAAATAATATTGTTGAAGTGCCGTGGGTTTGTTGAGACAATATCTAGTACTGAGAATAAATATATCTACAGACCATAACAATAAAGAACTTATCACTTATTTATGTTTTTAATTAGATTCGATATATTTATTTCTTCAATATTATGTTTCATGTCAGTGTTAATGTCATGAGGCTGTTCAGTGACTCCATGACACTTGCAATTTCACTCATTAGGATTTGATTAAGAACCAGATTTGTTCTTTGTAATTTCTGTCCAGTAAAACTATTAATCTATAAATCAATAGACAGGTCTATATAAAGATATAATCCATGGTTCTGTCTCATATTTGTATGGCATTAAAAGGATCTGGAACTTTAGTTTTTCCACTGAAAGCTCTGGTTTGCTCAATAAATGCCATGTGGGTGAAATTTTATGGATGATACTCTGATGTCCCATTCTCCTGAAGGCAGCACAGAGCTGCACCACCAGAAACCGACAGAAACACTGAAGAGAAAAAGAGCTATGATTAATGTAGTTACAGTTCTATCCATGTTTTAATGTTGCAGAGCTCAGTCGTTTTGCAAATAGATCAAAGTTTAAACTGGCATTGTTGTACGTCTTTTATCTGATCATTTTGTGTAATATTTAACAACTAGAAAATGACAAGAATATTTTTTCCACTCTGATTGGCTGCTGTTAGGCCTACCGATTTTAACTTGAATGTTCATTGCATTTTTTGTAAACACCTGTGAAAATAATTTCTATTCACATGGCTGTTTTGTTCTCTGGGAAATTAGTTTTGATGATAAATACAGAAACAAGCATAAAAATCAAAACATCTACAATAGTGATAGTAATATTAATAATAAAATAATAGTCAGTGCAAAGTAGCCCACAAATTCTTTGGTGGGGGGCGGTAAGGGACCTGGATAAAGGCTAGGGGGGCGCTGGCCCAAAAAAGGTTGAAAAACACTGCTCTAAACAATCTAAACCATCTACACCTATTGGTTAAGATGGTCAACTGTAGGCTTCCATTTTTGCAATTTCCTTTCAACTGTACAGCTATACCATTTCTTGACATTATATAAGTATATAAAATGAATCAAAATACACTGGAGATTTTGGTTGCAATGTGAAAATAAGAGAACAAGTTTGAGGAATAATTTTGCAGGGTCCATAAATCCCGTAAGAGTGAAAGCAGTGGGCTAACAGCACCTAGCCTGTGGCATGCTTCTCCATGAGGACTTTAAATTCCTCACCTTGAATGGCTGGAATAAATCAGCTTCCACACTGTCAGTGCCTTGCTTTAGCAACCATATTGAGCAGAATATTTAGTGCAACAGCACATCATATTTCTTCTCAGGCCCTGCAAAGCGTGAAGCATGACCAGAGGCCTTGTTAGTTGCCTTGAATGGACTTCTGAAAAGTGAGAGGACGTTACCGTGCATGTGTGGATGTGGTGTGTGAGTTTAAATAGTGCAGCATGCTTGGAAACTAAGCTTTTCAAGCTGACCACTTTCAGTTAGTGTGTAGCTGAGCCTTGGCAGAGCAAGCAATTACCATCGGCAGCAGGAAGCTAATCTGTAGGCTGGACAGAAAGTATTACAGGATACTGAAACTAATCATGGCAGGTCTATTTCTTAAATATAAGCGGTTTGAAAATTATCTCCTACAATTATTACCCAATAAGTGTTTACTCTATAGGTGAACTGAATGTGGAGATTTTTATACTTGTGAGTTTTATTGACCAGCTTTTTAATGTGTATTTTATTGAAATCCTGCATTTTATTTTGTGGTATAGATGTTTGTTTTTGTAAAAAGGTAAAAAAAAAAAAAAATAATGTTTAAATTTTGTTTATATCTCTTTAAATTCTGTCATAAACATACCAGAGTTATAATATTTAATACTTCTATTTGTGCCTTTTCCAGTGTGAATGCAAATTGCTGGTGCAAATTAAAATAATTCATTCAGAAGAAGGCAGACTTCAAAAATGTAATTTTACAAAAACACCCAGTGAAGCAACTTGTCATGTGATACTTTATGACAATTATTCAAATTACTGGAAGGTAACCAGTCCTCTCTCAATCTGGAGAGGTTTTCTTACAGGGATTCATCTTTTAAGATTCATCCATTTTCCTATCAACTCTGACCAATTCAGAAAACATCCCTAAAGCAAGACACTGCCATCACTATCTGGTGTATTTCTCAGCTTCATGACGCCGTTGATCATCTAACAAAGGTCTTTTAAATAACGCCTGTATGTAGACTTTACATATCTAGTACACAGGTGGGCCCTATGCTATATATAATAAGGTTGCTCCACATTTTGTTTGACTGTAATAATAGAAGGGGATGGATACAAAGGCAACCAGAACTTTTTTGGTTTCTAACTGTAGAAAAAAATAATTCTCCATAATAATTATATGTGTTGTGTTCTCAAATGAAATGCTAATAAAAGATTTTCAATTTCATTGATGTGATGATGAGTGTGAATATTTTTGCAAGGAACTGTATGTTGTGCAAAGTTGCATAACAAACAATGAATAATATGCATCAGTGCAAAGCAAAATATAAATATGCACTCATACACACCCAGTGCAAAAGTTACTCTGTGTGCCAGAACAGAATGGTGCTTTGATTGGCTGGGAGAGTGTTTGCATATTCATGAAAAGAAAAGTGTTCATGGCGTGATGAATGCTGACAGAAGGGCCTGCAGGATATGAATTGACGCAGCTAAATCAACTGGAGACCAGTGCTATTTTCTCAGTGCATGCATAAACACACACACAATCCACTTAGGAACAAACATCTCACCTTATTTCACACCTTCTAACTAATAAATAAAAAAATATATATACACAAGGAAGTTAATTAATGTTGACATGGATACGTCAAAAAGCTCTCAAACCAGAGCTTAATGACTTGGCTTCTCGGGAAGAGGACAACACTGCAATAGATGCAAAACTAATGTCCATCCCCGTATGCATGATGAGCCATCAACAAGCTGAGCCGTTTACGAAGACATGTCAGTTTCCAAAATATCTATTTTAATATCGTGAAATTATTTCTTGAATTACGCAGACAGTGCTGTTTTAACCCATTATGATCTGCAAAACCAAACACAAAAATCCACCAGCACACACCGCTAAGAGCAGCCAGCTGTCCTGAGGCAAATTAATTCACAACAAGAGCAGCAAAAGCAGGTGGGTGGTTGACCCAAGATGCTGGACCTAGCAAAAGTTTGGACAGATGGAGGTTAAACAGATGAACGAAAAAGGAAGCACTGTGTCATATATAAAAATCACTGGAAAGCGCATTGATTAGACTAGAGGGGACCACAAATGGGCAAACTACTTCCCGCTTCTGTCCTCTTCCGGATTTAATTTTTGCCTTTAGATTTTTGCCTGAATATCTATCTCTCTCTCTCTCTACCTTTTCTCCAATAGTCCTGTCTGACTGCTGCTAGCTTCATTTAATTCCTTGCCACTCTCTCGCTGTTAGCAAGGCAATGCAATGACACATCATCCAACAAAGAAGAAAGGTTTATAGAAAAACTATTTAATACCTTGAGATCAAAGATGTTCATTTATTGCAGTAGTAAAGATCTGCAAGAAGTGAAAAAAGGCTGAAATGTGTCTTTTTTTAGCTGCAGAATGAAAGTGAAGTGGGAGCAAAAGAAAAGGAGAGAAATAAAGCCTTGGGTATCAGAGATAATGTAATAGCAGTAACATAAAAACAAAAGATTTCACACTAAAATACAATAAAATACAAGGAAATCTAGGAATTAAAAGATCAACGAGCTTTTGTAGAGTGTCAAGCTGAACACTTAATAAAATAGACTGACACAAGAAACAGGGAATGCCTCAGTCTACACTGTTCAATTTGGATAAGCTTTTGAAATATTTATTCATTTGCTTTTGACATTTTCTCTCCATCTACCAAGCGATGTCATGGTAAATTTGATATTGTGAAGGAAAACGTGGTAGATAAGAATTATTTCAAGTCACAAAGATGTAAAAAAATTGCTACAATGCTTGTTAACACAGACACAGATTGTGCCTCTTAACTTGACATGGTTGTTATCAAGCTCTTGAGGCTCTTTGTGAATGCACTCCCTTCCACTAATCAGCAGCTGAACATGTGGCTGGTATTGTCTGGTGTACCCCTGCCCTCAACTGAAGCTTTTTCCCCGACATTTCAAGGCAGAAATCTGACTGTGTTGTACCAAATAATTATTACTTTCAACACTAGTCATGTTAGAAATGAAAGTAGCTGCTTTGAACACATCTTCAGGTTCTTCTGGGATCAAAGCAGCCTCTCAGTGGTAGCCAGAAGAAACATTATCTAGTCAAAATATTTTGGTATTTTCCAAGACATTCAACTTATTTCTTTTTCACTATTTGAGTCAATTCAATCAGTCAAAACTATAAAAGTGTTTGGGCTGTAAATGATTTGTCATAATTGCTAAAGCTCCTATGCTGTCAGTTTTAAAACAGCATGTTGTTATGACCAAACTGACACTGTCAATGGAGTTCTGTGATGGGACAGTTGCTACTTACACAAGAGCAACTGTGCTGAAACATGTTAAAGTAAATTATAACATTTCCACTTATTCTGAAGTACATTTCTGAACTTCTTCAAAAGGAAAATATTAGGGATGGTGGCATTAATCAAGGTTTTTCCATGACTAAACTTGGTGTGCAATACCTCTTGTAGGTCTACAGTTTGTGCTTTTATATATAAGAATTAGATGCTAATTACCATATTTTCCAGACTATAGAGCACATCCACAAAGTAAAAAAACAAAACAAAACAAACAAAAAAAAAAAAACTGGAAACTTACATATATAAGCCGCACCCTGCTATAAACCACTGGTATCTCCGCCGCTCCCGGTTTTCCACAGGGACGCAGTACTTCCTTAATAAATCTGCTATTAAGGATGTAGCCCTCCATCTCCAACGCCGAACCATGGATTTGTTCACGCCGAGGTTACTTGCAGCGGCTACCAATCTCTACTGCCAGATCGACAACTTTCAACTTAAAAGCTGCATCATATTAACTTCTTCGTGTGTTTGCCATGATGAGGGGGTATGAGTTTCAAAACATTTCTCCGTCGTGCCTGCTGCTAGCATGTGCTTGTTCTAAATGAAAATTAGCACTTTCTTCTTTGATTTTCAAGTTTGACTTCCAATGATTCACTTTCTGCTAAAGCGCCCCCTGGAGGTTGAAGCAAAATCCACAGCGTGGGGAAACAGTAGGGGCTTGTAGTCCGAAAAATACGGTAACTGTTTTATGAAGTTGCGTGCTTTTCCTAGGGCAGATTTTGTGCTGGTTAAACTGGTTATGTTTACAGTGAGCTTCTCTAATATCCAATGTTTTCTGAAAGATCAACAAATACTGTCACAGAGTACATAATCATTAGATGTGTTAAAATAATTTCTGTCCTGTTGATAATTTAGCAATACTTTCAACTTCCTATTGTCGTTTCTAATGCTTGTAAAGTTAAAAAAGCTAAACTTTCATCTTCTTTACCTGCTTTTATGCTAAAAGGATGTACGCTAGGTCTTACACTGGAAAGAAGGAGATAGATGTACTGCAGCATTATGTAAATAAACAGTTTATCACCTGGAATGCAAAGCAGGTCTCTGTACTGTTAAAAAGTTATGTGTATGTAACTGAACAAATAATTAGGTTATGAAACCTTAGAGGCATACTAATTTTTACCCCCACTTCCACATCACTGTCAGGAAGAAATTTTGCAGTTGACTTTTACAGTTTCAGCTCTGCTCTGTTTGCTGTTCTTATCTTCAGAGTGAGCACTAATACAGCTGCAGGGGCCGTTTCACCTGCAACCATGTCTGTTTACGTAAGCGTGATTGAGCTTTACATTTTACATAAAGACTGGCAGAGATTATAAAGGTGTAAAGTTTAAGGCATGAAATTATGAGAGACTAATAAACTGGGGCAGAGGAGGATATAAAGGGAAAATATGTGTGATACGACCTTTTCATTATTTTGTCTCAGTACACATATCCAGCTCAGCAACAACAATAAGGGTGTGAATGCATATAATCAGGAAATGAGAGCTGGTACACTGTAGATTTAATTAAAACTACTCCCTCGATGTTTCTGTAAAATCAATCAAACTTTCTTTGGATATGTCATTTAGAGAACTTGTTATCATTTTCAAGTCTCCAGGATATTTCTTGTCTATATGATTGGGCTCACTAAGAATGTACTCTTAGTACAACCTGCACCAATGGCATTTTTCCAGTCAACACCAGAGGGAAGAAGATAGATAACCACCCCATCACTCCGCAGCAACGTACACTCTGTGTCTTCATTGTTCCTGTGCCATTCTTTTCAAAACAATCATGGCTGACAAACTTGGTGTCCTACTGTTAAATAAGCAAACGCTCAAAATTTGAATTATAACTTACATCTCACCTTCTTACTTGAGTCTTCAGAAATGATTGTTGAGACGTAATTATGCCTCTTATGACAGAGGAAAAATACACCCCACTCACCACATCGGTCTTTTTGTAAAAAACACAAAAGATGCCCAAAAGGTTCCTTAATCCTGTTGTGAAATATTTTTTGAAGAGGGTTTGTTATAACATAGAAAGTGACATTGCATTTGCTTCGAACATGTATTTACTAAGAGCTATTCATAATGAAGAATATTTGTTGCTCATGGTCAAAATGGCATTCCATCTGAAAAATACCAACTATAAAAGCCATTATGTTCAGTCTAAGTCGCTAAAATAACTTTAGTTTTGTCAAAAAGGGCAGTAGGGTAAAACGCTAAAATAATGAAATTTTGGCTTTTGCTTTTTCTTCTGTACTCATTAATATGCTCTGATAGACTGTACATCAGTCATTGTCATCAACCAGTATGAAGAAAACTCGTTCATTTCAAAGTAATGAAAGAGTCTTGTACAATTTGTTATTAAAAATCTAAAGTGATGTTAGAAATATGCAAAGAATAATATATGTGTACATGTGTACATGTCTACATGTGTAAGATGATAGCCGAGCCCGATAGGCAGTGCTATATGAACTGTGTCTTCTTTGCCTCTCCACAATCACTCACTGTAACACCTAAAGGCCCCCAAATCAATCAACATCACAAAGAAACATGGTGGCACTGCAGCCCTGAGGGAGGGATAAGGGAAACACAGAAGAGAAATGGAAAGAAAGCACTTTTTGATGGCTGTTTATTGATTTAGGAGAAATTGGAAGATCAGGGTGCGCCAAGTCTAACATTAAGGAGACAGAAAAAAAAAAAAACTTTTTTTCCTTCAGTACTTTAAGGTACAATATAATGCAGTAATAGTTGAAGGCTTTAGAATTTGCTGCACATGTAGCTCTACCATCTACTATCTACCAAGATCTATCACTGCAATAACCAAGTATGTTTCTTATATTCCAGGCATATTTTGCTTGATCGTAATCGAAAAACATTCAGAACATGAAATGGACAATTTTCTTATCAATATTTCTCACCACTCTTTTTTCACTCTACATTAATTTTGCACTGCTTAATTCAGATGATGTGAAACTATTTGAACCATTTGGACATTCACTCTCTTAATATCAACCTATTCTGTCACATCTCAGTGACCAATGTGTGCTTTGTATTCATTTTCTCTTTTAAAGAGATCCCATCCCTCACAGTTGCTGACTTGCAGAATGGCCGCATACATTCTCCTTTGGCATCTCCGGCTCCTAAATCCCCTTAAATCTTATCTAACAGCGTCTACTTCTTTCTCTCTGGACCCATAATGCTGAGCTCTAATTCAGCCTTCAGGACATAGATTAGCATCTGTCAAGACTTTGCTCTGTGCTGGGAGCTTCAGCGGGATCTTTTTCTTTTTTTTCCTTTTTGGTGCCCTGGCATGTTCACTCATGCAGCTTACTCTCATTCATAGGTAATGAAGCAAATGACTGGGGAAACTGTGTGTGAAAGATGAAAACTGGCCACCTAAAATCAGAACGGACATCTGGGCATGTGATACTGGAGGGGTAACTCGAAAGATGGGAGTCTACAAATGTTTACAGGGAACAGCTGAGTGGCAGAAGCCTCCCTGCTTGTGGCCACAACCGGGCCATGTGATCAGCAGAGCAAAGTCAGTGGGCGACAGCTCCTATGTTTATTTCATTGCATTGCTCAGAGTCAGGTACATTCATGCAGACTACAAATAGAGACTGTCGATTCTAAAGAGTGGTTTAAACAAATGTCACAGAACTCATGAATAGGCCTTTTCCACAAGCACCGCTACAGTTCCCAAATGCGTTTCCGTTCCGGTTTTGCAGAAAAAACAACGCAGGCAGCACAGAATAGCTTTTTTTTTTTTTCTGTGCAAACTGTGACATCACCTGTTGGCTGGTCAGCAGCTGGAGAAAAAGCCCAGTTAACTGAACAAAGAATAAATAAGCATAGCTGCGAATACTGCAAACGACATCCTTCCTCCATTGTCGCCTGGTAAGCATGCCGCCATGCAGAATTATAAACTTCTCTATTGTTTTATGACATTAGTTTTACTCTTATGTGCAGTAGGAGAGAACACTTTGAGTGATTAGCTGAAAGCTCTGTGTGTTGTTAAACTAAATGAAGGTACATAAACGAAGTAGTAACAGGCACAGATCAGCCATCTTGTTGCTCCCCCTCCTGCTTTGTGTAACAACCTCTTTTTTTTTTTTAAATTCCTTTATTTAACAAGGTAAAACCACACTGAGATCCAGATCTCATTTTCAAGAGGGACCTGGGCAGAAATCTGCCACATACAAAATAACGTGGTTACACAAAAGTAAAAACAAACAAGTTTGCTGTTGACGTAAACTTGGTTGACTAAATTGGAGGAAACAGGCGTCGGCTCTCGCACTGACCATTTAAGGCAACCAAACCAATTTAAGAACAGGAGTCGCTTCGGTGTGAATGCACTGAAAGGACAGCAGGAATAAATTGTACACCACAGCTTTGTAGAGGAGTAAAAAAAAAAAAAATCTTTAAAATGATTCTTCCTTTTCTTAATCCATTCATCCATCTGTTAGAGTTCAACTGCAGACATTGAGTGGTCACGCGCTGCTTATCTTCCAAGACGCTACTTCATCGATATCTTCAGAACACAAGAAGTTTATGTAGTGCCAATAAATTACTTGTTGAAGGAGAGCATGGCCATCAAAGAGAGGAAGATCATTCCAGCTCTTATATTAAGGATATCGATCTTCAGGTTATGAACCATATCCCATGACTGCAGACGGGGGTTATGGTGTAGACAGAGTGACTTTAAGGTTGTTATCTTTCAGCTCAGCTTTTTCTTTATCACAGCAGAACAAAGAAAGATCCTGATTTCAGCAAATGAAATCCCAATCGGTCTCTTTTGCCATCACTCACTAAGACACCAAGAAACTTGAACTCGTTCTCTTGAGGGAAAGTTTCTAAACTGGAGGCAGCATTGCACCAAAGATGTATGTTTCCATTCTTATACTCTCTTATAAAAAAAACTAATATTGTTTTTTTATCTTGAATGTTTGCGATACTGATAAAACTGTCATTTAATTTTCCACCATATTCAGATAAATGTGATTTTAATTAAGCTTGATCCTTTTGGTACTTGATTAATTGCATTTAAAGTTTAAGTCTGACGTGCATAATAAAGAATTAGAATAATTTCCTAACTTTTTAATGACAATGTCTATTATGTAAACTTAAATTAAAAACAGGTGTACAAATTATAAAATAACTGTGTTTATCTTTGAAACCTACAGTGAGAAGTTTAGGGCAAAAAAAAATCCCAGAAAGAAAGCAAAGAAAAACAAACAGATGGGGGAAATCATGAATTAATAATCAGGCCAGATGACGGCGTGTGTAATAGGTGTGTGTTGAATTCGACTAAGACAAGAGTGCCCTCTGCTCACAGCTGACTTGTTGTGTAATCTGCAGCAGGCTGCTGCGTCTGCCCGCTCCATCTCTGCGTCGCTCCGCACCTAAACACTCACACACAAATCAACACATAAATATAGCAAAGCTCAGTCTCTGATCTGCCTTCCTGCCACCAGAAGCTGACAGCCACGTCAGCTACAATTAGCTTCTGTGGTCTCCTACTAACTGCATTATCTGTCAGCAACCTGAGACCCAACTGGGTTTTTCTTTTTGGCCGGATTTTGATGTGTGGATGTGTTGTTAGTGTGGTGACAAACATTTCTGGTCACTTAAAAAGATAATACTATTACAAGTGTCCTGTGGTTGTAATAATAGCAGCTCACTTTAACGTCCAGGCCGGGGCACAGCATAGCAATAACAACACCATGCTTGAAAAGAGCAGAAATATTAAATCCCAACGGACGGCTGATCAGCTATTTATGAATCCCCCTGGAATGTGGATGATGTTCTTTTTGAAAAATTGATGGCAGCAACTTGACAGTGCCAAGAGAGTTTGTGTGTTAATGTGCAGACTTAGAAATACGAACCGTTGCGCTGGTTCTTTGTTAGCTCCATTTTAAATAAGAGTCAGTGTCGTTGCCTACTCGTCATTTGTGCTAAAACATAAAAGGGAATATTACACAGCAGTATACAGAGGTTTACATACACTCATTAGGAGAATTGTCAGTAATATTGAGCTAATAATAATTTATTTGATCCATTGACTTTTCCCTAGTGAAGTATAAACTTTGGAAATGTGTGTTTTCTTAAACACTTTAGTTTATTTTTTGATTATCTCTAACAGCAAGGATCATCAATTTGTGCAGAAATTCTCAGAAAATGCTGTGCACGTACTGACAATTTGAGAACATCTCTCTCAGAGCTTAGAGAGAAACCACACACTTTTTCTAACCATCAACAAGCTCCTGGCAGGATTCTAGATGGATGTTTCACTATTCTTTCTGGCAGAAGTTGTTGTTAAAGCTGGTTGGTTTCCTGACAAAGTTCCAGCCTTTAATAACAGGGCACAAGTTTTCAGCAGGGTTGAAGTCAGGACTTCAGGGCAGCCACTCGTGTCCGTGCCAGAACAAATTTGCACTACTGTTGACAATAACAATAACACCTGTGTTGCAGCAGTTCCTGGTTTGTTGGGTTTTGGGTTGTTGTTGAAAATCTAAACCAATTTCTGTGTGGTTGAGGACAACTGTTTGGACTTTGTCCAAAATTTGAGAAAGTTGACAAAAATCACAATAACTTTTTTGTTTGAACTGATGATCGTGAGTTATTTGTAATTTATCTGAGCACTACACAACCTGATCTTGATTTGCTGGCAGGAAATTCATCTTGGAATGATTAAAACAAAGTATATTGACATATTCCATTCAAAAATTGTCACAAGCAATTAAGGTAAGACAAGAGGTACAGCAGTAAATGCTTACTAGAGGAATCTAGGAATAATGACAAACATTTTTCTAATTCATTGCACAAAAAAGCATGAAAGTGTTTATTAAGCAATTACCTAATTTTTCAGCATAACAAAAGATTACATAAACATATCTACCAATGTTGTTAAAGCTATATTATTAGACTATACATTAAATCTCCGTTCTTCATGCAATAAACCTCAACATCACCAGATGCTATATTTCTTTTCTATGCTTTGCATTTTACCATAAATTCCTTAATCAAATTTCAAATTGCTTAGAAGAAATGAAGAGATTTTTCATGGTCCGGTAGCAGTTTGCTTGCTTTGGCTTCATTCATATCAGTTTGCAACAACAAAATCTGGTTAAGTATTGCAACTTGCAATATCCCTTGCAAGTTATAAGCTAAAGACATTTAGTTCAAATCCAAGAGTCGTTCAACTCATCTGTTCTTTTACATGTTCTAAAACAAACCAATACAAATGAACTGTTAAAGATCCGAATGTATCTATGAGAAAAACCACACTAAAACATGGCAGAAAATTACATTTCACTGTTCTGTAGCAATAGAGTTAGATTCAGTTGGAAAGAAAAAAACAACAACTATAGACACAATGGGTGAACTGTGGATTACAAGTTATTCACTCAGGCGAAAATATCCCAAGAGATGTACTGTAGTACAGCTGGGTGCAGACATGTAGATGTAGAATATTTGTATCTGTTAAAAGCATTTATTTTATATCTGAATGTAACATGGATTTTTTTTTTTTTTTTGCACAAAGCCGTGTTGAGGAGCTCCAGGCAATTTTCTTCATCGATTTGCAAAACTGTCAGTGCTCAACTGCTCTGAAAGCGTGTGGGTAGTTAGCTGTAAGTGTGTGTGTGTGTGTGTGTGTGTGTGAAACAGAAAGAAGGAGACTGTGGGCTGGCACTCATTTTGATATCCTATAAGCTTACAAATATAAGACAACAAGACTGGATGTGTAAACAATCGGCAGTCGGGCTTCTGGTCTGACTCATATTCCTGGATTCATATGCTCAGGGCTGGACACATTTCATTCTGCACAGACTGATAGCCTGACTCTAGTGGGAGTCACAAAGACTGCCTCGAGCAGGTCCATTAAGGAAATGAGTATGATCAATCAAAATACATTAATCCTACTTGATCTCCCAAGGCAAATTAAGAAATTTAAATCAGGACCAACACACCCACATGCACACGCACACTTCTGCTCAAAGTTAGACATTAACATGCCAAGCGATAGCTGTGTGATTGCATTTTACTGTTTCGATTGTTTAGAGGGAAAAAAGTAGCGGCAAGGGTTGTACCTCGAAGCAATGATTTGCATTTTATTTCTGTTTAACGGTATGTCTTAATTTATTTGCTTAGAATGCAAAGGAAATAAATGAATATCTCTGCTGTTACATCAGCCCTTAATTTCTAAAACAGTTTTAAAGGCTTATTCCCAGAGTTAGCCAGGGAACAGCACACTGATTAAGCCAGAAGACACCTCAGTTAAGTCTAGAAACCTGATTGGTAAAAATGTATTTCTTTAAGGAAAGAAGCAGCAGGGAATATAATCCCGTTTGCCATGACTAGTGGGAAAGACTCGTCCACTTGGCACTTCTGAGAGAAGCCGACATGTTTACCGTTGAATAAAAGCCGATACATGGCAATTTCCATGGGATTTACTTGTAAGAAATATATAGTCATCAATATACGTACGAGGTTTTAACTTACTGCAGAGGTTGTTGTGTTTCCAAACAAAGAAGGGGATGCGCATCCTTAAGCTTTGACTGTTGTGGAAGCAGCTCTGAGGATTGGTTTTGAAAGAAACAAAATGTCCTCTCCACCTGTGAGGCTGACCTAGGGCTCTACCACCTGGGGCTCCAGAACCACATGTGGCGCTTTGGGCCGTCCACAGAAGCTTAACAACTTTCAAAAATGATACAGAACTCAAATGTTTTCCTATATAGTAGCAATAAAAAGATCTTAGTGCACAGAATAAGTTTTTTTTTTCCTCAATTATGTCTTTTCCAACTATATTTCCAGAAATATTGAATATTCAATTCTATTTTCCACTGAAATGCCAAATTAAATTGTATTTTTTCTGGGATATTAATCAGAGTAGAGTGAAAAAAATGATATGTCTATAAAAATAAGAAATAGAATATAAAACAACCAATGTACTAAATGTAATGTCATTGCAACACCCCATATTTCTACTGTTACTACATTTATTTCCTAAGCTGCATCCATCATAAGGAGAAATAATAATTTAATTAAGCCAAAAGCCTGATTTCATTATGCACTACTGCCACACACACACAAAAGAAATCGGATTTCAGCAGAAAATAGAAACTGAGCATCAATAGACCGCCTGAGAGAACAAAGCTCAAGAGTTTTAGCTGTAGCAGCTTCCAAACAGAGACAATGTGTTGCAGGTCATGTCACTTATAGATAACGACACTAACAAGAAAATAAATCTAGTTTTTTTTTTACAAATATGTAACAGATATTTGTCTAGCAAATATCTTAGCAAATTTATCAATGTATTCACAATGAATAGCATGTTATACATCCATAGTTCATCTACATCTTTTCTTCCTGCGTCAGTCATTCACACAAATGTTAATTTGTACTGAAAACAAAAACATGATATAGTGTTGTGGACCGGAATATTGTCATCAACCAGTGCAAAATGTTAGCCAGGAGTCCTGATAATCTGTAGGTTAAAATTATTTTTTTTAAAAAACAACATGCCTAACTGTTGTTTCAAAATTTGCCCTGTGACCCCGTTGAACAGAACTAATGTCATTTCAGATGTAAATCTCAGAAAAGCAACTACCCAACTGCACTGAGTACGAGGTGAACCTCTCTGGTGAGGAAAATAGATGGGCTTTTAAAATTGTTCTACTTCAAAAGTGATTCATTTCTCAGCAGACAAATTCTGAATGCGACATGACAAGAAACAATGGATGAGGCATTTGGGGAAAACGGGCTTTGGTATGTTTTTTTTTTTTTTTTTGCTTTATATTTCCTGAAAAATAGATGGGCCCTATCATCTGAGCTGACAGGTAACGCAGTATAAAGTTTTCCGCAGAGGAAGAGAGCCTAAGGCTTGGCAGCTTAAAACACATGTTTTACGGTCAACTTCATATTCTTCTAAACAGATGCTTAAAGGAAAGAAGTGCATCAGTGTGAGTCATGTCAGCGTGAAGCCCTAAAGTGATTATTTTTGCTCCAGCTGATCTTTGACGTTATGCACACAGTATGTCAATAAATGCATACATTAGTTACCGAGTCATGACAAGACAAAAACACAGCTTAATCATGAAATATGCCAAAGAACTGGCTTCTTAGCATCTCTAAAGACAGGATAATCACAAACATCATGTTTTAAAGGGACAAAATATAACTGACTGCTTTCAGCCTGCACCTCTCATCAAAAATAAACTGCAGATAAAAACAGACCTTTATAAACAACAACTGACGCAAGACAAAAATAGTTCTTGGATGATGACTTTGATGAGGCAATCAGCGGGTAGAGAGTCTGTGTGTGTCAGGACTAGTGGCTGATATTAGCTGCTGATGGATGTGCAAAGCGTATCAGCGCTTTCATCACTGCCGCCGCATGATTATGGAGAGCTTGACACATTTGTCTGTTTGTTTGAAAGTTGTGTGCCAAAGTGGAAAGCGAACTGTAAAAAAAAAAAAGAAAGAAAGAGAAAGCAGACAAGTTGAGCATATTTTTAAACAGACTGCATGACAAACAAAAGAAAAAATAATAATAATGGGAGGGTTTGTGTCACATTCTCCTCAAAATCTAATGCAAACTTTTGACACTTGTTCCACCCACTGAAATGAAAGCATCCCAGATTTCACCTGCTTACCTGATCTCGTTACCAAACTACTCTAGGTTTCTGTGGCACAGCTGCACAGCTCATCCCAGACATGATTAATCTGTCTCTGCGCTGGTGCTGACAGTCACTTTCCTTCAACCCACACACACAAATCCAAACATGCATCTACACGGCGTAAGGTTAGCTGCATCTGTCTAGTGAATGTCAAGATTGAGAACTGGAGTTCAACCTTTTTACGCTGTTATTTTTGTCAAGAATTACCTTCTTCCCCCGGTTGATTACCAGCAAGCAGATGTTTTTATAGTCAAGGTAAAAGGTGTAGGTTTGCGCTTGAGAGAGAGAGAGGATAGGTAGCTTTTGAAGTTTCTACCTACAATTTGTGCAAAAACTAATCAACCATAATATGGCACAATTAATCCAATCAGTTTATGTGAACAAATAAATCTGTATGATGTTAGACCTCGAGGTAATACTCAGCTTTGTAAATGAATATGTTACAGCGTACAGTGATAAATCTGGGTTAAAGGATTTGTGGTAATGCTTGAGAAGCACCGAGGCAGAAAGGATCAATACAAATCCAGCTTTAAAAGAAATACCCAACATGACTTTGAAAAGTAAAACAAGTTTTAGGTTCTGATTTTTTCAAAACCATCTGCTTGATGTGAGATTTTAAGGAGAGAATCATCAACCAAGGTTACTAGGAATGTGTATTTGGACACAATATGAAGTGCGGTGACCAGTGTCAGCAGAGGTCATCATGACAAGGAAAATGGACACCAACAATTGTAGGACAAATCAATTTTCCCACTTCACTGTTCTGTAAATTTGCAGTTTATTTTTTTGATGATTTCAACATCTTTATATTCAATTGATTAATTTATAGAACATAAATTTACACATCGATCGTTAAAATACAGGAAGCACATCGTGATTCAGTGATGTGCCTCACTTGTGGTGAATGCAGCAGGCAGTAGATGCATGTATTACATGTGTCGATGGTTCACAGTCTAATGTATTAAATGAATGTATGAGACTTATTTAGTCTTTCTGATCAGCCATGTTTGCAGTGTGAGGCAGAAAGTACCGTGTCACACTGATAGGGGGCAGTGCTGAACCACAAAGGGGCATCAATGCTCTTCTTCTACCAGGGTCGCAACTACATATTATTCAGGTGGATGCGAAAACATAAATCGGCTTCCCCCCACACCCCCCACAAAGGAAGGTACGTCGCTCTACGTGCCCTCCCCCCTGCACCAGAGGGGGTTTTGACGGCCCCTCTGGTGCAGCGCCCCCTATGCGTTGCATGAGCTGCACTTTTTGCGCCACTGTCTTCTACACACTGAACAGACTGAAAACATGATTGCTGCAACCCAGGATGTTTCTCCTCATTTTAAAACAAATGTTTCAGGTAATCTGAATGCATATGATCTGATTTGGTGCTACAATTATTTGTGACCCTAAATCTTTAGCAAAACAATAAGCTCTTTAATTTTAAGGAAGTTAGAGCATAAATTTAGATAAAATTTAGGCTACCCCAACAAATAATGCGTCATTTTTGCACACAAGAAATAACAAGATATTGAGATAGACATGGAGAGAGTTGGAGTGCACGTTAAAGTAGGATGAAAAATGAACCCATCTGCCTTCAATGAACAGCCCATTAAATTTGTTTTATTTTATCAGAATATCTGTATTTCAGAACTCATAGTTCTAAAATAAAAGCCGATTCCTCAACCTTAAAACTTATCTTTTCATATTATATAACCAATACTTCAGCTGAAAAATAAAATTCAAAAACTGGATTTTTTCTTTTTTTGGTCAGGCTGAGCTACAGCTGAGCCCCTGCTGAGGCTCACACATCACACACTTTGACTGCTCATTCCCTGAAAAAGTCCAGATTCAGACCAGAGTCTTGACTTTGAGCTGTTCTACTTAGTTGGACATAATTATCGTATCTAACTGGCAGAGCAAATTATTTATGATCAGCATCTCATTATACAGCTGAAACGCAACGTCTCATGCAAGCAAGAGGAAAACAGAAAGAAAAAAAACAGGGTAATGGATGAAAAGAAAGTTGCAGCTTAGAGCAGTAAATGATACAAATCAAACATCCTTGTGTGGAGGGCAAAACAAACAAGCAAAGCCAAGAAATCTTAACTTTTCTCAAAGCAATCGCTCTCATCTTTATATTTCTCCTTGTCTGTCCATCCATACTGCATTTCTGCTGCCCTGGGCGACATGTCACATCCTCCTAACGGCCTTCCTAAAAATAGTCTCAGTGCCCCTCGCAGGCGCTGAACTGCTACATGTGCACCATTCCAACAAAGCACATTAGATACAGTAAATACGCAACACTGGATTTACTGTGCTGCTAATCTAAAATCAGCAATGGTAACATCATTTATTTATAACACTCTGAGGACGCATTGCTCGCATCAGCTTCGCTCCGCTTTCCACCAATGTCTACCGCAGCCAGTTTAATTTCACTATTGTGTTCAGAACCGTCGTAGCCTTCAAATCTTATTTATATGTGCACTGCTCTGTTCAATGAAAAAATAATCAGCCTGTGCAGATTTCAGTTCGACAGAGAAACATTTGTTATATAAACATACAAAGACTATCAAGTGACATTGTTTTTATTTTCATGCACAGAAGCCTTTTAAAAAATGTGCAAATGCAATTTGAACGTCTTAATGGGCAAACTGAGGGAGATAAATGAGATATACAACGCAACGCCTTTTTTCAAAACGGCAAGAAAAAAAAGAGGCATAAACCTTTGCACCAGTATGACATTTCCATAGAAAGGAAAGCATGAGCACACCTGAGTCAGGAGCAGAGGAAATAAACAGCACACAGAAGAGGAAATGATGCCCTGGCAACCTGCAGACAGCTTGATACAGGCTGGGTACCTGAGGCAGCATATTGCTGCAGATTAACCTTCACTGAGACATAACTATAATATAACGGGCTATAGAGATGTTTCTCGTTTACTTCAGGGTGAAAGCGCTGAGGTCAGGACCACAGAGGTTCTATCTTGTAGGGTTTTAAATCATCGTGTCTATGCATTTCTATGAGCAATTTGAAAAACAGTACAGTCATCTGGCTGAAGTTTGCCAAGAGGGTCAACAAAACTAGCAGAAGGGGTTGTGGAAAGGCACAAGCCTCTCCGAACATGCTTTTTTGCTTGATTCTGAAACTTGTGTGAAGAGTATGCCATTAGGCTCCTGATCAAAACATTAAAAGTGAGAACAAGTTCTAAGGATTAGCATTTCACATCACTGGATTATAGCTAGGGATGTAAGTTGCGTTTTGAAATGTTATAAAAGGAAACGGGGGCAAGATAGAATAAAAAAAAATCCAAGACATTTAAACTCAAGAAGGTTTATAATTGGTTAACCAAAAGTATAAGACTATTACTCAAAAAAGCCCAAAGCAGACACTTAAAAAAAGTCTCTAGACACCCTTTGATACAAGCGTTTCCTGTAGTTGTTGCTTCATGTTGTGAAAATGGATCACCAGGGGCATCAGGACGGTACCATCTGTTTTCTAAGCCACCCTTGTCATCCATCTCCAAACATTTTTTAGAAGATTTGGCCTAGGGAAATGCAGGTTTTCTACTGAAAAATGTCCCTTTGTCAGTTAGATGTTGAGAACTGCTGTGATTTCATCACCACACAAAGACTCAGTCAAAACTGGCATTCATTATTTGGTAGGTTTGCATTTCTGCCATAGTATTGGCATTTTTAGATGCTGTAATGATCAATGTTCAATGACACGTTTAAAGCTTGCTGGCTGTTTTATACCTTTTACTGCGCTTTAAACTTCTTTACAACTTTGTACCTGACCTGTCTGCTGTGATCGCTGGTTTCATGATGCTGTGGTCAGTGGAAATGATTTTTTTTTTTTTTTCAAAGCACTGTGAAATCAAGAAGTGCAGCTGATGTAAAGAGCTTGGTTTTTGGATCAGGAGAGCATCTTAAGATGAAGAAAAAAAGAAGTGGAAAATCTTACACAGAAATTTTACACAGAAGGAGGTTTTCTAAATTTAGCACATTACAGTCTCACCGTACTAGGTCAGACTGTACGGTGAAGAGCAAAGCTGGGTCTGAGTCCTGTGTGAAGGGACTCTTACAGCCAAACTTCCTGCCAACTTATCATGGTAATGTCAGATCCAGAGTGAAAAGCAGAAATGTGTCACTGCTTGAGGTTGATTTTTTTCTGTTTATATGTATGAGATAAAATAATAACACATGATAAAAAAGCAATGTCTTAATGTAATTATATTATCTTAATGGTTTCTTTCTAAAAGGTTATCTTTGAAATGAAGGTAAACCATTTAAACCATCCAGTTAAGTTAATTTATTTGCATTTTATTCTAATTAGGACACTTAGCTGTTTTTGGCTTCAATTTTGGAAGCAGATCAGGGAGCAACTCTGCAATCTTGAGGAAGGCAACAACATATCTTCTGTCCAAGCTGCCATTAAGAAGTCTTTAAGTTGTAATTTATACACTTTAGTTCTGAAACTCACTGACAGTGTAGTTCTGATCCACTTCCCCGTGTCTGTGCAGTAATGCGATTTTTCAAGAGAAATCATTTGTAAAGCCTTGTTAATGGTATGCTGACAAGTAAAGTATTGAATTGCATCTACAGGAGATTTCCTAATTTGCAAATCCAACACCAGCGACTGTAGCTGAGATCTCCATTAATCACAGCTTCAAGGTGCATGCACATGCTGAGCAAAAAAAATCTGTTGAATTTGCTCGTGTCTCTCCCTTTTTATAGGAAAAAAGCAATTTCCTACTGGCATCAGTAGTTGTAAGTTAATGTGACAGATCAAAATAGTGAATACCTGTGAATTAATTGCAGAATAATGAAAAAAAAATTACGTTCTAAATTTTTATTCTTGCAAAAATCTCAAGTTATTTTGTGCATTTAGCCTCCTGAGTCAATGCTCTGTCCAACCACCTTTAAAGCTGCAGTATGTAACTTAATGTAGAATATGCTTTTTACATATTTGTTAACGCTCTCACCATGTTTTGACAGTTTGTTATGAGGAAGATAACCTGTTAAATTATCAAACTCACAGCTCCAGACCAAAAACAACCAATCAGAGGCAGGAGGAGTGTCTTAATTCATGCTAACATGTGCTAATGGTAAAAAAAAAAACAACAACTTAGTATTACAGGAACACTGTTTATCTGCTGGTGTCAGTGGCTATGCTAACTAGCCTGAGCATTTACAACAGGATCTCCTGATGCGAAAAAAGGTGTAGCGGTAGTAGAGAGGAAAGGGAAATGGGAAGGGAGATGAGCAGCGCCATACGAGATTGTGACTGACAAGTGCTAAGACCCGCCTCCGGGCTCTTATTGGCTGTTTCTAGCTAGCACTTGGAGCATTGAAAGAAGGCAGAGGAGATTTTTTTTTTTTCACAGATTATCTGTCTCGTGCCATACTTTCAGGACATAGTGACGGCTTTAATAAATATGTAAAAAATATTTCATAAAAGTTACATACTCTAGCTCTAACTGGAACTGCTGCTGCAAATAGCAGCTGCCTCCTTAGAAAATATCAAGTCTGAAATCTTTTGTTCTTCTTTTTAAAATGGGTCAAGCCACGTCAGATTGCATCTTTGAACGTCAGCTGTTGAATCACCCTACAAACTGTCAATAGGATTTAAGTCTGGGCTTTGAGTAGGCCATATAATATGCTTGTATTTAAACCATTACATCATAGCTACGGAAGCGCATTGCTATCACGCAGGAAAAAAAAAAAATTCGAGCGCTGTCACGTTATAGCTCTGGTTGGAAGTTTATGGTTAAAATGTAAAAGTGCACCTCTGTATTGGCAGTCTCTAACTAGTTTTATTCCAGGATTAGCCTGTCGTTAGCTCTTTTCAATTTTCCAATCTTCTCTAGAAAACCAACAGTTGTCCTTTAAACAGATTCTCCCACCTGAACTGCACATCTCTGCAGCTCCTCCAGAGTTTCCAATGTATCTTATCTAGTTACTATTACACTGCAAAAGCTGTGACAAAAGTAAATCTTGGATTTTGGAAGATTTATTTTAGATCAGTTTAAACACAAAAAGAGATTATTCCCCCCCCCACACACACAGGAACAAACTCCAACAAACACACAAAAACACATTCACTCGCTCACTTTTGGCTATCTTATACATTTGGCACTTATTTGATACTGTCATCCAGAGAGACTCATAAACTGTTAAACCCACAGATAGACACACACACACTGTCCTTTCAGAGCCCTGAGGCGATGACTGCACTGATAAAGTGGACTCCCTAAGTGACTCCCCAGCTGCACCTAGCATCAGCGACAAGAAGAAGATTGCCATGCCAGATTTGTTCGACATGAAGAGATGGGAAGGAAACATAACTGCAGGGAATGTACCTGGAGATGAGCATCCAGTGTGAGAGATAGAAAAAAAAAAAAAAAGAGTGGGGGTGTATGATGTGCTTCACTGATACCCGCTAGTCGTAAAAAGCTGTCTGTGTGCTGCAAGATGTCTGCTGTCAAAGACTGTATCTTTACTGTATTTAACAAAACTGCTGTGAAACCTTCCTCAGCAGTGTTTAGTCAACTGCAAACTGGTGCATGAGAGAAAACAGTTCCTATGAAAAGTATTCCCCTCCTCAGACGTTGCACTCTTACAAAAAGGTGTGAGGTGCACAGGTGGAGCGATGGTCCTGATAGCAACCAAAGATGCATCTGAATTTTTATGAAATCACTTATTTTATATTACATATTTTAATTTAACTAACATTTGCAGAAATAAGTTTTCACTTTGATAAATAGTTTTTTTGGGTGGTTTGTTTTTTAATCAAAAGAGCCAAATTTAGTTGATCATGATTGATTTGTAAAAGCAATAAAAAGGGTAAAATATTGATGGGCTGAATAGCTTTTATTGACACTGGGATGTAAGTTTTACCCATGCTGATCTACAGGGTTATACCTTTACTGTTTGAAATCTAAAATAACATAATATTTGAACTATTGTATGTTTTGAAATCTGTTTATTTTTCTTGCATTGGATTTTACAACCATAGCAACAGACATGCGGCTATCTGTTTGCTGCACTGGGAACGCTGCAGTCAAGTAACTGCCAAATCTGTGAGGTCAAACAAGCTGTTGGTATATTTGAAGCACTTTGAGATAGCGCACTATTTTAGTTTAATTTAATAGAAATAAGCAGCACCAGCGAGACATTATCTTTCACAAAAAGATCTGGTTTATAAGTTCACAACATTTTTCAGGGTGGTCAAAATAAATTAAATTGCCACAAAGTTAGAAAAATAAGGAAATTAGTTTTGCCAATTAATCTCATACAGCTTGAAAGCTTGCTTATTTCTCATTCAATGGAGTCACATTTGATAGAAAAAAATGAATTTTTGGGTTTAGTAACAGAGAAGCACCATGACCAATACGACCACATTGGCTCCACTCAACTTGAACAGAGAGAAAGACATCTGTATTGACAAATAGCTAATGACTCTTTGGCAACACTTTCAGTACAAGACCTACAACCCACTGGTGCTGTCGTCGCTGGAGACGAAGCCCATGTCTGAGTCGAACCAACAGGTTTTCACTGGCAGCAGCCCAGCATTTGCCTGGTGAGGCCAGTTATGTGCGTTTCAGTGATGGTGAGCATTTTTATTGTGAAAAATATTACTTTTACAAATAAATATATCCCTAACTGTGAGAATTTAACCACCATTTTACATTTCCCAAATGAAAAATGTGTCCCTTTTTTGGGATTTTTGTTTAAGTTCTAACAAACTAGCATTTTAGAAGTTACATGAATGTATGAAAACAACATGTGGGTATTCCTGTTTCCTCCCAAAATTTGGATAAAATCTCATCTTGAGTTGGGTTTATTGTTAAAATCTTAATCACCTGTAAGAAGGATAAGATAAATAATAAGGAACATAAATCTGTGGACTGATAATTCAGTATGAATTCTACACCAAGCGTCTCTCAGGACATAAGTCATAATATCTCTCAGGCATGTGACACACAGGCATGAGTCTTTTTCCAGCTGACAGTAGTCACTTTAATCCAAGTCAAGCAGTCATTAGTCTGAGACTCTGATTAAAACTAAGCACAGGATTATTACTAAACAAACAGCTTCTATTTTGGATGATTTGGCAAATACTTTAATAAAATGTGTGTCCATTTGACAAGAAGAGCTTAAATCTTTATATTTGAACAGATAAATGCTGTGAGACATGCTTCAGGGCTTCCAGCGGTCCTTGGTGTAATAAAAGTCATAACAAGCTCTAATGCAAGGCTTTTAACCACAGTAACTTAGCCAAAAACGTCCTCTGACTCTTTTGGGATCAATGTAACCTTAATGCTTCTCGCGGATACACAGACATGCATTTCTGTTCCCCACCTCCTGCCACAAAACCCCACTTTTTCATTTTCAATATTGAGCCCTTAGTTCTCCATCTCCGGCTCACAGCTCTTGATGAGGCACGGAGGGAGGATTTGAGCAAAGACTCAGCACTCTGAATCTCTGGTGGAAGCTGATAATCCACAGACGCAAGAGGTGGCAACGAAACGCAGCTAATGCCCAAACAATTGCTATCAATGCAGCTCGAGGTAAGACACGATAATAGCATCAACATTGTGGCTGACAATCGGTGGCATGCACACACAAATGGCTGAGTATTAGATGGAATCCATTAAAATCCACGTACAGCATTATAAAAATAGCATTTACAGATTTCTTTCACTTTTGATTTTCTATCACACTTAAGCCCTTCAGATTATCTAACTAATTTTNTAATGTTTAAATTTTGTTTATATCTCTTTAAATTCTGTCATAAACATACCAGAGTTATAATATTTAATACTTCTATTTGTGCCTTTTCCAGTGTGAATGCAAATTGCTGATGCAAATTAAAATAATTCATTCAGAAGAAGGCAGACTTCAAAAATGTAATTTTACAAAAACACCCAGTGAAGCAACTTGTCATGTGATACTTTATGACAATTATTCAAATTACTGGAAGGTAACCAGTCCTCTCTCAATCTGGAGAGGTTTTCTTACAGGGATTCATCTTTTAAGATTCATCCATTTTCCTATCAACTCTGACCAATTCAGAAAACATCCCTAAAGCAAGACACTGCCATCACTATCTGGTGTATTTCTCAGCTTCATGATGCTGTTGATCATCTAACAAAGGTCTTTTAAATAACGCCTGTATGTAGACTTTACATATCTAGTACACAGGTGGGCCCTATGCTATATATAATAAGGTTGCTCCACATTTTGTTTGACTGTAATAATAGAAGGGGATGGATACAAAGGCAACCAGAACTTTTTTGGTTTCTAACTGTAGAAAAAAATAATTCTCCATAATAATTATATGTGTTGTGTTCTCAAATGAAATGCTAATAAAAGATTTTCAATTTCATTGATGTGATGATGAGTGTGAATATTTTTGCAAGGAACTGTATGTTGTGCAAAGTTGCATAACAAACAATGAATAATATGCATCAGTGCAAAGCAAAATATAAATATGCACTCATACACACCCAGTGCAAAAGTTACTCTGTGTGCCAGAACAGAATGGTGCTTTGATTGGCTGGGAGAGTGTTTGCATATTCATGAAAAGAAAAGTGTTCATGGCGTGATGAATGCTGACAGAAGGGCCTGCAGGATATGAATTGACGCAGCTAAATCAACTGGAGACCAGTGCTATTTTCTCAGTGCATGCATAAACACACACACAATCCACTTAGGAACAAACATCTCACCTTATTTCACACCTTCTAACTAATAAATAAAAAAATATATATACACAAGGAAGTTAATTAATGTTGACATGGATACGTCAAAAAGCTCTCAAACCAGAGCTTAATGACTTGGCTTCTCGGGAAGAGGACAACACTGCAATAGATGCAAAACTAATGTCCATCCCCGTATGCATGATGAGCCATCAACAAGCTGAGCCGTTTACGAAGACATGTCAGTTTCCAAAATATCTATTTTAATATCGTGAAATTATTTCTTGAATTACGCAGACAGTGCTGTTTTAACCCATTATGATCTGCAAAACCAAACACAAAAATCCACCAGCACACACCGCTAAGAGCAGCCAGCTGTCCTGAGGCAAATTAATTCACAACAAGAGCAGCAAAAGCAGGTGGGTGGTTGACCCAAGATGCTGGACCTAGCAAAAGTTTGGACAGATGGAGGTTAAACAGATGAACGAAAAAGGAAGCACTGTGTCATATATAAAAATCACTGGAAAGCGCATTGATTAGACTAGAGGGGACCACAAATGGGCAAACTACTTCCCGCTTCTGTCCTCTTCCTGATTTAATTTTTGCCTTTAGATTTTTGCCTGAATATCTATCTCTCTCTCTCTCTACCTTTTCTCCAATAGTCCTGTCTGACTGCTGCTAGCTTCATTTAATTCCTTGCCACTCTCTCGCTGTTAGCAAGGCAATGCAATGACACATCATCCAACAAAGAAGAAAGGTTTATAGAAAAACTATTTAATACCTTGAGATCAAAGATGTTCATTTATTGCAGTAGTAAAGATCTGCAAGAAGTGAAAAAAGGCTGAAATGTGTCTTTTTTTAGCTGCAGAATGAAAGTGAAGTGGGAGCAAAAGAAAAGGAGAGAAATAAAGCCTTGGGTATCAGAGATAATGTAATAGCAGTAACATAAAAACAAAAGATTTCACACTAAAATACAATAAAATACAAGGAAATCTAGGAATTAAAAGATCAACGAGCTTTTGTAGAGTGTCAAGCTGAACACTTAATAAAATAGACTGACACAAGAAACAGGGAATGCCTCAGTCTACACTGTTCAATTTGGATAAGCTTTTGAAATATTTATTCATTTGCTTTTGACATTTTCTCTCCATCTACCAAGCGATGTCATGGTAAATTTGATATTGTGAAGGAAAACGTGGTAGATAAGAATTATTTCAAGTCACAAAGATGTAAAAAAATTGCTACAATGCTTGTTAACACAGACACAGATTGTGCCTCTTAACTTGACATGGTTGTTATCAAGCTCTTGAGGCTCTTTGTGAATGCACTCCCTTCCACTAATCAGCAGCTGAACATGTGGCTGGTATTGTCTGGTGTACCCCTGCCCTCAACTGAAGCTTTTTCCCCGACATTTCAAGGCAGAAATCTGACTGTGTTGTACCAAATAATTATTACTTTCAACACTAGTCATGTTAGAAATGAAAGTAGCTGCTTTGAACACATCTTCAGGTTCTTCTGGGATCAAAGCAGCCTCTCAGTGGTAGCCAGAAGAAACATTATCTAGTCAAAATATTTTGGTATTTTCCAAGACATTCAACTTATTTCTTTTTCACTATTTGAGTCAATTCAATCAGTCAAAACTATAAAAGTGTTTGGGCTGTAAATGATTTGTCATAATTGCTAAAGCTCCTATGCTGTCAGTTTTAAAACAGCATGTTGTTATGACCAAACTGACACTGTCAATGGAGTTCTGTGATGGGACAGTTGCTACTTACACAAGAGCAACTGTGCTGAAACATGTTAAAGTAAATTATAACATTTCCACTTATTCTGAAGTACATTTCTGAACTTCTTCAAAAGGAAAATATTAGGGATGGTGGCATTAATCAAGGTTTTTCCATGACTAAACTTGGTGTGCAATACCTCTTGTAGGTCTACAGTTTGTGCTTTTATATATAAGAATTAGATGCTAATTACCATATTTTCCAGACTATAGAGCACATCCACAAAGTAAAAAAACAAAACAAAACAAACAAAAAAAAAAAAACTGGAAACTTACATATATAAGCCGCACCCTGCTATAAACCACTGGTATCTCCGCCGCTCCCGGTTTTCCACAGGGACGCAGTACTTCCTTAATAAATCTGCTATTAAGGATGTAGCCCTCCATCTCCAACGCCGAACCATGGATTTGTTCACGCCGAGGTTACTTGCAGCGGCTACCAATCTCTACTGCCAGATCGACAACTTTCAACTTAAAAGCTGCATCATATTAACTTCTTCGTGTGTTTGCCATGATGAGGGGGTATGAGTTTCAAAACATTTCTCCGTCGTGCCTGCTGCTAGCATGTGCTTGTTCTAAATGAAAATTAGCACTTTCTTCTTTGATTTTCAAGTTTGACTTCCAATGATTCACTTTCTGCTAAAGCGCCCCCTGGAGGTTGAAGCAAAATCCACAGCGTGGGGAAACAGTAGGGGCTTGTAGTCCGAAAAATACGGTAACTGTTTTATGAAGTTGCGTGCTTTTCCTAGGGCAGATTTTGTGCTGGTTAAACTGGTTATGTTTACAGTGAGCTTCTCTAATATCCAATGTTTTCTGAAAGATCAACAAATACTGTCACAGAGTACATAATCATTAGATGTGTTAAAATAATTTCTGTCCTGTTGATAATTTAGCAATACTTTCAACTTCCTATTGTCGTTTCTAATGCTTGTAAAGTTAAAAAAGCTAAACTTTCATCTTCTTTACCTGCTTTTATGCTAAAAGGATGTACGCTAGGTCTTACACTGGAAAGAAGGAGATAGATGTACTGCAGCATTATGTAAATAAACAGTTTATCACCTGGAATGCAAAGCAGGTCTCTGTACTGTTAAAAAGTTATGTGTATGTAACTGAACAAATAATTAGGTTATGAAACCTTAGAGGCATACTAATTTTTACCCCCACTTCCACATCACTGTCAGGAAGAAATTTTGCAGTTGACTTTTACAGTTTCAGCTCTGCTCTGTTTGCTGTTCTTATCTTCAGAGTGAGCACTAATACAGCTGCAGGGGCCGTTTCACCTGCAACCATGTCTGTTTACGTAAGCGTGATTGAGCTTTACATTTTACATAAAGACTGGCAGAGATTATAAAGGTGTAAAGTTTAAGGCATGAAATTATGAGAGACTAATAAACTGGGGCAGAGGAGGATATAAAGGGAAAATATGTGTGATACGACCTTTTCATTATTTTGTCTCAGTACACATATCCAGCTCAGCAACAACAATAAGGGTGTGAATGCATATAATCAGGAAATGAGAGCTGGTACACTGTAGATTTAATTAAAACTACTCCCTCGATGTTTCTGTAAAATCAATCAAACTTTCTTTGGATATGTCATTTAGAGAACTTGTTATCATTTTCAAGTCTCCAGGATATTTCTTGTCTATATGATTGGGCTCACTAAGAATGTACTCTTAGTACAACCTGCACCAATGGCATTTTTCCAGTCAACACCAGAGGGAAGAAGATAGATAACCACCCCATCACTCCGCAGCAACGTACACTCTGTGTCTTCATTGTTCCTGTGCCATTCTTTTCAAAACAATCATGGCTGACAAACTTGGTGTCCTACTGTTAAATAAGCAAACGCTCAAAATTTGAATTATAACTTACATCTCACCTTCTTACTTGAGTCTTCAGAAATGATTGTTGAGACGTAATTATGCCTCTTATGACAGAGGAAAAATACACCCCACTCACCACATCGGTCTTTTTGTAAAAAACACAAAAGATGCCCAAAAGGTTCCTTAATCCTGTTGTGAAATATTTTTTGAAGAGGGTTTGTTATAACATAGAAAGTGACATTGCATTTGCTTCGAACATGTATTTACTAAGAGCTATTCATAATGAAGAATATTTGTTGCTCATGGTCAAAATGGCATTCCATCTGAAAAATACCAACTATAAAAGCCATTATGTTCAGTCTAAGTCGCTAAAATAACTTTAGTTTTGTCAAAAAGGGCAGTAGGGTAAAACGCTAAAATAATGAAATTTTGGCTTTTGCTTTTTCTTCTGTACTCATTAATATGCTCTGATAGACTGTACATCAGTCATTGTCATCAACCAGTATGAAGAAAACTCGTTCATTTCAAAGTAATGAAAGAGTCTTGTACAATTTGTTATTAAAAATCTAAAGTGATGTTAGAAATATGCAAAGAATAATATATGTGTACATGTGTACATGTCTACATGTGTAAGATGATAGCCGAGCCCGATAGGCAGTGCTATATGAACTGTGTCTTCTTTGCCTCTCCACAATCACTCACTGTAACACCTAAAGGCCCCCAAATCAATCAACATCACAAAGAAACATGGTGGCACTGCAGCCCTGAGGGAGGGATAAGGGAAACACAGAAGAGAAATGGAAAGAAAGCACTTTTTGATGGCTGTTTATTGATTTAGGAGAAATTGGAAGATCAGGGTGCGCCAAGTCTAACATTAAGGAGACAGAAAAAAAAAAAAACTTTTTTTCCTTCAGTACTTTAAGGTACAATATAATGCAGTAATAGTTGAAGGCTTTAGAATTTGCTGCACATGTAGCTCTACCATCTACTATCTACCAAGATCTATCACTGCAATAACCAAGTATGTTTCTTATATTCCAGGCATATTTTGCTTGATCGTAATCGAAAAACATTCAGAACATGAAATGGACAATTTTCTTATCAATATTTCTCACCACTCTTTTTTCACTCTACATTAATTTTGCACTGCTTAATTCAGATGATGTGAAACTATTTGAACCATTTGGACATTCACTCTCTTAATATCAACCTATTCTGTCACATCTCAGTGACCAATGTGTGCTTTGTATTCATTTTCTCTTTTAAAGAGATCCCATCCCTCACAGTTGCTGACTTGCAGAATGGCCGCATACATTCTCCTTTGGCATCTCCGGCTCCTAAATCCCCTTAAATCTTATCTAACAGCGTCTACTTCTTTCTCTCTGGACCCATAATGCTGAGCTCTAATTCAGCCTTCAGGACATAGATTAGCATCTGTCAAGACTTTGCTCTGTGCTGGGAGCTTCAGCGGGATCTTTTTCTTTTTTTTCCTTTTTGGTGCCCTGGCATGTTCACTCATGCAGCTTACTCTCATTCATAGGTAATGAAGCAAATGACTGGGGAAACTGTGTGTGAAAGATGAAAACTGGCCACCTAAAATCAGAACGGACATCTGGGCATGTGATACTGGAGGGGTAACTCGAAAGATGGGAGTCTACAAATGTTTACAGGGAACAGCTGAGTGGCAGAAGCCTCCCTGCTTGTGGCCACAACCGGGCCATGTGATCAGCAGAGCAAAGTCAGTGGGCGACAGCTCCTATGTTTATTTCATTGCATTGCTCAGAGTCAGGTACATTCATGCAGACTACAAATAGAGACTGTCGATTCTAAAGAGTGGTTTAAACAAATGTCACAGAACTCATGAATAGGCCTTTTCCACAAGCACCGCTACAGTTCCCAAATGCGTTTCCGTTCCGGTTTTGCAGAAAAAACAACGCAGGCAGCACAGAATAGCTTTTTTTTTTTTTCTGTGCAAACTGTGACATCACCTGTTGGCTGGTCAGCAGCTGGAGAAAAAGCCCAGTTAACTGAACAAAGAATAAATAAGCATAGCTGCGAATACTGCAAACGACATCCTTCCTCCATTGTCGCCTGGTAAGCATGCCGCCATGCAGAATTATAAACTTCTCTATTGTTTTATGACATTAGTTTTACTCTTATGTGCAGTAGGAGAGAACACTTTGAGTGATTAGCTGAAAGCTCTGTGTGTTGTTAAACTAAATGAAGGTACATAAACGAAGTAGTAACAGGCACAGATCAGCCATCTTGTTGCTCCCCCTCCTGCTTTGTGTAACAACCTCTTTTTTTTTTTTAAATTCCTTTATTTAACAAGGTAAAACCACACTGAGATCCAGATCTCATTTTCAAGAGGGACCTGGGCAGAAATCTGCCACATACAAAATAACCTGGTTACACAAAAGTAAAAACAAACAAGTTTGCTGTTGACGTAAACTTGGTTGACTAAATTGGAGGAAACAGGCGTCGGCTCTCGCACTGACCATTTAAGGCAACCAAACCAATTTAAGAACAGGAGTCGCTTCGGTGTGAATGCACTGAAAGGACAGCAGGAATAAATTGTACACCACAGCTTTGTAGAGGAGTAAAAAAAAAAAAAATCTTTAAAATGATTCTTCCTTTTCTTAATCCATTCATCCATCTGTTAGAGTTCAACTGCAGACATTGAGTGGTCACGCGCTGCTTATCTTCCAAGACGCTACTTCATCGATATCTTCAGAACACAAGAAGTTTATGTAGTGCCAATAAATTACTTGTTGAAGGAGAGCATGGCCATCAAAGAGAGGAAGATCATTCCAGCTCTTATATTAAGGATATCGATCTTCAGGTTATGAACCATATCCCATGACTGCAGACGGGGGTTATGGTGTAGACAGAGTGACTTTAAGGTTGTTATCTTTCAGCTCAGCTTTTTCTTTATCACAGCAGAACAAAGAAAGATCCTGATTTCAGCAAATGAAATCCCAATCGGTCTCTTTTGCCATCACTCACTAAGACACCAAGAAACTTGAACTCGTTCTCTTGAGGGAAAGTTTCTAAACTGGAGGCAGCATTGCACCAAAGATGTATGTTTCCATTCTTATACTCTCTTATAAAAAAAACTAATATTGTTTTTTTATCTTGAATGTTTGCGATACTGATAAAACTGTCATTTAATTTTCCACCATATTCAGATAAATGTGATTTTAATTAAGCTTGATCCTTTTGGTACTTGATTAATTGCATTTAAAGTTTAAGTCTGACGTGCATAATAAAGAATTAGAATAATTTCCTAACTTTTTAATGACAATGTCTATTATGTAAACTTAAATTAAAAACAGGTGTACAAATTATAAAATAACTGTGTTTATCTTTGAAACCTACAGTGAGAAGTTTAGGGCAAAAAAAAATCCCAGAAAGAAAGCAAAGAAAAACAAACAGATGGGGGAAATCATGAATTAATAATCAGGCCAGATGACGGCGTGTGTAATAGGTGTGTGTTGAATTCGACTAAGACAAGAGTGCCCTCTGCTCACAGCTGACTTGTTGTGTAATCTGCAGCAGGCTGCTGCGTCTGCCCGCTCCATCTCTGCGTCGCTCCGCACCTAAACACTCACACACAAATCAACACATAAATATAGCAAAGCTCAGTCTCTGATCTGCCTTCCTGCCACCAGAAGCTGACAGCCACGTCAGCTACAATTAGCTTCTGTGGTCTCCTACTAACTGCATTATCTGTCAGCAACCTGAGACCCAACTGGGTTTTTCTTTTTGGCCGGATTTTGATGTGTGGATGTGTTGTTAGTGTGGTGACAAACATTTCTGGTCACTTAAAAAGATAATACTATTACAAGTGTCCTGTGGTTGTAATAATAGCAGCTCACTTTAACGTCCAGGCCGGGGCACAGCATAGCAATAACAACACCATGCTTGAAAAGAGCAGAAATATTAAATCCCAACGGACGGCTGATCAGCTATTTATGAATCCCCCTGGAATGTGGATGATGTTCTTTTTGAAAAATTGATGGCAGCAACTTGACAGTGCCAAGAGAGTTTGTGTGTTAATGTGCAGACTTAGAAATACGAACCGTTGCGCTGGTTCTTTGTTAGCTCCATTTTAAATAAGAGTCAGTGTCGTTGCCTACTCGTCATTTGTGCTAAAACATAAAAGGGAATATTACACAGCAGTATACAGAGGTTTACATACACTCATTAGGAGAATTGTCAGTAATATTGAGCTAATAATAATTTATTTGATCCATTGACTTTTCCCTAGTGAAGTATAAACTTTGGAAATGTGTGTTTTCTTAAACACTTTAGTTTATTTTTTGATTATCTCTAACAGCAAGGATCATCAATTTGTGCAGAAATTCTCAGAAAATGCTGTGCACGTACTGACAATTTGAGAACATCTCTCTCAGAGCTTAGAGAGAAACCACACACTTTTTCTAACCATCAACAAGCTCCTGGCAGGATTCTAGATGGATGTTTCACTATTCTTTCTGGCAGAAGTTGTTGTTAAAGCTGGTTGGTTTCCTGACAAAGTTCCAGCCTTTAATAACAGGGCACAAGTTTTCAGCAGGGTTGAAGTCAGGACTTCAGGGCAGCCACTCGTGTCCGTGCCAGAACAAATTTGCACTACTGTTGACAATAACAATAACACCTGTGTTGCAGCAGTTCCTGGTTTGTTGGGTTTTGGGTTGTTGTTGAAAATCTAAACCAATTTCTGTGTGGTTGAGGACAACTGTTTGGACTTTGTCCAAAATTTGAGAAAGTTGACAAAAATCACAATAACTTTTTTGTTTGAACTGATGATCGTGAGTTATTTGTAATTTATCTGAGCACTACACAACCTGATCTTGATTTGCTGGCAGGAAATTCATCTTGGAATGATTAAAACAAAGTATATTGACATATTCCATTCAAAAATTGTCACAAGCAATTAAGGTAAGACAAGAGGTACAGCAGTAAATGCTTACTAGAGGAATCTAGGAATAATGACAAACATTTTTCTAATTCATTGCACAAAAAAGCATGAAAGTGTTTATTAAGCAATTACCTAATTTTTCAGCATAACAAAAGATTACATAAACATATCTACCAATGTTGTTAAAGCTATATTATTAGACTATACATTAAATCTCCGTTCTTCATGCAATAAACCTCAACATCACCAGATGCTATATTTCTTTTCTATGCTTTGCATTTTACCATAAATTCCTTAATCAAATTTCAAATTGCTTAGAAGAAATGAAGAGATTTTTCATGGTCCGGTAGCAGTTTGCTTGCTTTGGCTTCATTCATATCAGTTTGCAACAACAAAATCTGGTTAAGTATTGCAACTTGCAATATCCCTTGCAAGTTATAAGCTAAAGACATTTAGTTCAAATCCAAGAGTCGTTCAACTCATCTGTTCTTTTACATGTTCTAAAACAAACCAATACAAATGAACTGTTAAAGATCCGAATGTATCTATGAGAAAAACCACACTAAAACATGGCAGAAAATTACATTTCACTGTTCTGTAGCAATAGAGTTAGATTCAGTTGGAAAGAAAAAAACAACAACTATAGACACAATGGGTGAACTGTGGATTACAAGTTATTCACTCAGGCGAAAATATCCCAAGAGATGTACTGTAGTACAGCTGGGTGCAGACATGTAGATGTAGAATATTTGTATCTGTTAAAAGCATTTATTTTATATCTGAATGTAACATGGATTTTTTTTTTTTTTTTGCACAAAGCCGTGTTGAGGAGCTCCAGGCAATTTTCTTCATCGATTTGCAAAACTGTCAGTGCTCAACTGCTCTGAAAGCGTGTGGGTAGTTAGCTGTAAGTGTGTGTGTGTGTGTGTGTGTGTGTGAAACAGAAAGAAGGAGACTGTGGGCTGGCACTCATTTTGATATCCTATAAGCTTACAAATATAAGACAACAAGACTGGATGTGTAAACAATCGGCAGTCGGGCTTCTGGTCTGACTCATATTCCTGGATTCATATGCTCAGGGCTGGACACATTTCATTCTGCACAGACTGATAGCCTGACTCTAGTGGGAGTCACAAAGACTGCCTCGAGCAGGTCCATTAAGGAAATGAGTATGATCAATCAAAATACATTAATCCTACTTGATCTCCCAAGGCAAATTAAGAAATTTAAATCAGGACCAACACACCCACATGCACACGCACACTTCTGCTCAAAGTTAGACATTAACATGCCAAGCGATAGCTGTGTGATTGCATTTTACTGTTTCGATTGTTTAGAGGGAAAAAAGTAGCGGCAAGGGTTGTACCTCGAAGCAATGATTTGCATTTTATTTCTGTTTAACGGTATGTCTTAATTTATTTGCTTAGAATGCAAAGGAAATAAATGAATATCTCTGCTGTTACATCAGCCCTTAATTTCTAAAACAGTTTTAAAGGCTTATTCCCAGAGTTAGCCAGGGAACAGCACACTGATTAAGCCAGAAGACACCTCAGTTAAGTCTAGAAACCTGATTGGTAAAAATGTATTTCTTTAAGGAAAGAAGCAGCAGGGAATATAATCCCGTTTGCCATGACTAGTGGGAAAGACTCGTCCACTTGGCACTTCTGAGAGAAGCCGACATGTTTACCGTTGAATAAAAGCCGATACATGGCAATTTCCATGGGATTTACTTGTAAGAAATATATAGTCATCAATATACGTACGAGGTTTTAACTTACTGCAGAGGTTGTTGTGTTTCCAAACAAAGAAGGGGATGCGCATCCTTAAGCTTTGACTGTTGTGGAAGCAGCTCTGAGGATTGGTTTTGAAAGAAACAAAATGTCCTCTCCACCTGTGAGGCTGACCTAGGGCTCTACCACCTGGGGCTCCAGAACCACATGTGGCGCTTTGGGCCGTCCACAGAAGCTTAACAACTTTCAAAAATGATACAGAACTCAAATGTTTTCCTATATAGTAGCAATAAAAAGATCTTAGTGCACAGAATAAGTTTTTTTTTTCCTCAATTATGTCTTTTCCAACTATATTTCCAGAAATATTGAATATTCAATTCTATTTTCCACTGAAATGCCAAATTAAATTGTATTTTTTCTGGGATATTAATCAGAGTAGAGTGAAAAAAATGATATGTCTATAAAAATAAGAAATAGAATATAAAACAACCAATGTACTAAATGTAATGTCATTGCAACACCCCATATTTCTACTGTTACTACATTTATTTCCTAAGCTGCATCCATCATAAGGAGAAATAATAATTTAATTAAGCCAAAAGCCTGATTTCATTATGCACTACTGCCACACACACACAAAAGAAATCGGATTTCAGCAGAAAATAGAAACTGAGCATCAATAGACCGCCTGAGAGAACAAAGCTCAAGAGTTTTAGCTGTAGCAGCTTCCAAACAGAGACAATGTGTTGCAGGTCATGTCACTTATAGATAACGACACTAACAAGAAAATAAATCTAGTTTTTTTTTTACAAATATGTAACAGATATTTGTCTAGCAAATATCTTAGCAAATTTATCAATGTATTCACAATGAATAGCATGTTATACATCCATAGTTCATCTACATCTTTTCTTCCTGCGTCAGTCATTCACACAAATGTTAATTTGTACTGAAAACAAAAACATGATATAGTGTTGTGGACCGGAATATTGTCATCAACCAGTGCAAAATGTTAGCCAGGAGTCCTGATAATCTGTAGGTTAAAATTATTTTTTTTAAAAAACAACATGCCTAACTGTTGTTTCAAAATTTGCCCTGTGACCCCGTTGAACAGAACTAATGTCATTTCAGATGTAAATCTCAGAAAAGCAACTACCCAACTGCACTGAGTACGAGGTGAACCTCTCTGGTGAGGAAAATAGATGGGCTTTTAAAATTGTTCTACTTCAAAAGTGATTCATTTCTCAGCAGACAAATTCTGAATGCGACATGACAAGAAACAATGGATGAGGCATTTGGGGAAAACGGGCTTTGGTATGTTTTTTTTTTTTTTTTTGCTTTATATTTCCTGAAAAATAGATGGGCCCTATCATCTGAGCTGACAGGTAACGCAGTATAAAGTTTTCCGCAGAGGAAGAGAGCCTAAGGCTTGGCAGCTTAAAACACATGTTTTACGGTCAACTTCATATTCTTCTAAACAGATGCTTAAAGGAAAGAAGTGCATCAGTGTGAGTCATGTCAGCGTGAAGCCCTAAAGTGATTATTTTTGCTCCAGCTGATCTTTGACGTTATGCACACAGTATGTCAATAAATGCATACATTAGTTACCGAGTCATGACAAGACAAAAACACAGCTTAATCATGAAATATGCCAAAGAACTGGCTTCTTAGCATCTCTAAAGACAGGATAATCACAAACATCATGTTTTAAAGGGACAAAATATAACTGACTGCTTTCAGCCTGCACCTCTCATCAAAAATAAACTGCAGATAAAAACAGACCTTTATAAACAACAACTGACGCAAGACAAAAATAGTTCTTGGATGATGACTTTGATGAGGCAATCAGCGGGTAGAGAGTCTGTGTGTGTCAGGACTAGTGGCTGATATTAGCTGCTGATGGATGTGCAAAGCGTATCAGCGCTTTCATCACTGCCGCCGCATGATTATGGAGAGCTTGACACATTTGTCTGTTTGTTTGAAAGTTGTGTGCCAAAGTGGAAAGCGAACTGTAAAAAAAAAAAAGAAAGAAAGAGAAAGCAGACAAGTTGAGCATATTTTTAAACAGACTGCATGACAAACAAAAGAAAAAATAATAATAATGGGAGGGTTTGTGTCACATTCTCCTCAAAATCTAATGCAAACTTTTGACACTTGTTCCACCCACTGAAATGAAAGCATCCCAGATTTCACCTGCTTACCTGATCTCGTTACCAAACTACTCTAGGTTTCTGTGGCACAGCTGCACAGCTCATCCCAGACATGATTAATCTGTCTCTGCGCTGGTGCTGACAGTCACTTTCCTTCAACCCACACACACAAATCCAAACATGCATCTACACGGCGTAAGGTTAGCTGCATCTGTCTAGTGAATGTCAAGATTGAGAACTGGAGTTCAACCTTTTTACGCTGTTATTTTTGTCAAGAATTACCTTCTTCCCCCGGTTGATTACCAGCAAGCAGATGTTTTTATAGTCAAGGTAAAAGGTGTAGGTTTGCGCTTGAGAGAGAGAGAGGATAGGTAGCTTTTGAAGTTTCTACCTACAATTTGTGCAAAAACTAATCAACCATAATATGGCACAATTAATCCAATCAGTTTATGTGAACAAATAAATCTGTATGATGTTAGACCTCGAGGTAATACTCAGCTTTGTAAATGAATATGTTACAGCGTACAGTGATAAATCTGGGTTAAAGGATTTGTGGTAATGCTTGAGAAGCACCGAGGCAGAAAGGATCAATACAAATCCAGCTTTAAAAGAAATACCCAACATGACTTTGAAAAGTAAAACAAGTTTTAGGTTCTGATTTTTTCAAAACCATCTGCTTGATGTGAGATTTTAAGGAGAGAATCATCAACCAAGGTTACTAGGAATGTGTATTTGGACACAATATGAAGTGCGGTGACCAGTGTCAGCAGAGGTCATCATGACAAGGAAAATGGACACCAACAATTGTAGGACAAATCAATTTTCCCACTTCACTGTTCTGTAAATTTGCAGTTTATTTTTTTGATGATTTCAACATCTTTATATTCAATTGATTAATTTATAGAACATAAATTTACACATCGATCGTTAAAATACAGGAAGCACATCGTGATTCAGTGATGTGCCTCACTTGTGGTGAATGCAGCAGGCAGTAGATGCATGTATTACATGTGTCGATGGTTCACAGTCTAATGTATTAAATGAATGTATGAGACTTATTTAGTCTTTCTGATCAGCCATGTTTGCAGTGTGAGGCAGAAAGTACCGTGTCACACTGATAGGGGGCAGTGCTGAACCACAAAGGGGCATCAATGCTCTTCTTCTACCAGGGTCGCAACTACATATTATTCAGGTGGATGCGAAAACATAAATCGGCTTCCCCCCACACCCCCCACAAAGGAAGGTACGTCGCTCTACGTGCCCTCCCCCCTGCACCAGAGGGGGTTTTGACGGCCCCTCTGGTGCAGCGCCCCCTATGCGTTGCATGAGCTGCACTTTTTGCGCCACTGTCTTCTACACACTGAACAGACTGAAAACATGATTGCTGCAACCCAGGATGTTTCTCCTCATTTTAAAACAAATGTTTCAGGTAATCTGAATGCATATGATCTGATTTGGTGCTACAATTATTTGTGACCCTAAATCTTTAGCAAAACAATAAGCTCTTTAATTTTAAGGAAGTTAGAGCATAAATTTAGATAAAATTTAGGCTACCCCAACAAATAATGCGTCATTTTTGCACACAAGAAATAACAAGATATTGAGATAGACATGGAGAGAGTTGGAGTGCACGTTAAAGTAGGATGAAAAATGAACCCATCTGCCTTCAATGAACAGCCCATTAAATTTGTTTTATTTTATCAGAATATCTGTATTTCAGAACTCATAGTTCTAAAATAAAAGCCGATTCCTCAACCTTAAAACTTATCTTTTCATATTATATAACCAATACTTCAGCTGAAAAATAAAATTCAAAAACTGGATTTTTTCTTTTTTTGGTCAGGCTGAGCTACAGCTGAGCCCCTGCTGAGGCTCACACATCACACACTTTGACTGCTCATTCCCTGAAAAAGTCCAGATTCAGACCAGAGTCTTGACTTTGAGCTGTTCTACTTAGTTGGACATAATTATCGTATCTAACTGGCAGAGCAAATTATTTATGATCAGCATCTCATTATACAGCTGAAACGCAACGTCTCATGCAAGCAAGAGGAAAACAGAAAGAAAAAAAACAGGGTAATGGATGAAAAGAAAGTTGCAGCTTAGAGCAGTAAATGATACAAATCAAACATCCTTGTGTGGAGGGCAAAACAAACAAGCAAAGCCAAGAAATCTTAACTTTTCTCAAAGCAATCGCTCTCATCTTTATATTTCTCCTTGTCTGTCCATCCATACTGCATTTCTGCTGCCCTGGGCGACATGTCACATCCTCCTAACGGCCTTCCTAAAAATAGTCTCAGTGCCCCTCGCAGGCGCTGAACTGCTACATGTGCACCATTCCAACAAAGCACATTAGATACAGTAAATACGCAACACTGGATTTACTGTGCTGCTAATCTAAAATCAGCAATGGTAACATCATTTATTTATAACACTCTGAGGACGCATTGCTCGCATCAGCTTCGCTCCGCTTTCCACCAATGTCTACCGCAGCCAGTTTAATTTCACTATTGTGTTCAGAACCGTCGTAGCCTTCAAATCTTATTTATATGTGCACTGCTCTGTTCAATGAAAAAATAATCAGCCTGTGCAGATTTCAGTTCGACAGAGAAACATTTGTTATATAAACATACAAAGACTATCAAGTGACATTGTTTTTATTTTCATGCACAGAAGCCTTTTAAAAAATGTGCAAATGCAATTTGAACGTCTTAATGGGCAAACTGAGGGAGATAAATGAGATATACAACGCAACGCCTTTTTTCAAAACGGCAAGAAAAAAAAGAGGCATAAACCTTTGCACCAGTATGACATTTCCATAGAAAGGAAAGCATGAGCACACCTGAGTCAGGAGCAGAGGAAATAAACAGCACACAGAAGAGGAAATGATGCCCTGGCAACCTGCAGACAGCTTGATACAGGCTGGGTACCTGAGGCAGCATATTGCTGCAGATTAACCTTCACTGAGACATAACTATAATATAACGGGCTATAGAGATGTTTCTCGTTTACTTCAGGGTGAAAGCGCTGAGGTCAGGACCACAGAGGTTCTATCTTGTAGGGTTTTAAATCATCGTGTCTATGCATTTCTATGAGCAATTTGAAAAACAGTACAGTCATCTGGCTGAAGTTTGCCAAGAGGGTCAACAAAACTAGCAGAAGGGGTTGTGGAAAGGCACAAGCCTCTCCGAACATGCTTTTTTGCTTGATTCTGAAACTTGTGTGAAGAGTATGCCATTAGGCTCCTGATCAAAACATTAAAAGTGAGAACAAGTTCTAAGGATTAGCATTTCACATCACTGGATTATAGCTAGGGATGTAAGTTGCGTTTTGAAATGTTATAAAAGGAAACGGGGGCAAGATAGAATAAAAAAAAATCCAAGACATTTAAACTCAAGAAGGTTTATAATTGGTTAACCAAAAGTATAAGACTATTACTCAAAAAAGCCCAAAGCAGACACTTAAAAAAAGTCTCTAGACACCCTTTGATACAAGCGTTTCCTGTAGTTGTTGCTTCATGTTGTGAAAATGGATCACCAGGGGCATCAGGACGGTACCATCTGTTTTCTAAGCCACCCTTGTCATCCATCTCCAAACATTTTTTAGAAGATTTGGCCTAGGGAAATGCAGGTTTTCTACTGAAAAATGTCCCTTTGTCAGTTAGATGTTGAGAACTGCTGTGATTTCATCACCACACAAAGACTCAGTCAAAACTGGCATTCATTATTTGGTAGGTTTGCATTTCTGCCATAGTATTGGCATTTTTAGATGCTGTAATGATCAATGTTCAATGACACGTTTAAAGCTTGCTGGCTGTTTTATACCTTTTACTGCGCTTTAAACTTCTTTACAACTTTGTACCTGACCTGTCTGCTGTGATCGCTGGTTTCATGATGCTGTGGTCAGTGGAAATGATTTTTTTTTTTTTTTCAAAGCACTGTGAAATCAAGAAGTGCAGCTGATGTAAAGAGCTTGGTTTTTGGATCAGGAGAGCATCTTAAGATGAAGAAAAAAAGAAGTGGAAAATCTTACACAGAAATTTTACACAGAAGGAGGTTTTCTAAATTTAGCACATTACAGTCTCACCGTACTAGGTCAGACTGTACGGTGAAGAGCAAAGCTGGGTCTGAGTCCTGTGTGAAGGGACTCTTACAGCCAAACTTCCTGCCAACTTATCATGGTAATGTCAGATCCAGAGTGAAAAGCAGAAATGTGTCACTGCTTGAGGTTGATTTTTTTCTGTTTATATGTATGAGATAAAATAATAACACATGATAAAAAAGCAATGTCTTAATGTAATTATATTATCTTAATGGTTTCTTTCTAAAAGGTTATCTTTGAAATGAAGGTAAACCATTTAAACCATCCAGTTAAGTTAATTTATTTGCATTTTATTCTAATTAGGACACTTAGCTGTTTTTGGCTTCAATTTTGGAAGCAGATCAGGGAGCAACTCTGCAATCTTGAGGAAGGCAACAACATATCTTCTGTCCAAGCTGCCATTAAGAAGTCTTTAAGTTGTAATTTATACACTTTAGTTCTGAAACTCACTGACAGTGTAGTTCTGATCCACTTCCCCGTGTCTGTGCAGTAATGCGATTTTTCAAGAGAAATCATTTGTAAAGCCTTGTTAATGGTATGCTGACAAGTAAAGTATTGAATTGCATCTACAGGAGATTTCCTAATTTGCAAATCCAACACCAGCGACTGTAGCTGAGATCTCCATTAATCACAGCTTCAAGGTGCATGCACATGCTGAGCAAAAAAAATCTGTTGAATTTGCTCGTGTCTCTCCCTTTTTATAGGAAAAAAGCAATTTCCTACTGGCATCAGTAGTTGTAAGTTAATGTGACAGATCAAAATAGTGAATACCTGTGAATTAATTGCAGAATAATGAAAAAAAAATTACGTTCTAAATTTTTATTCTTGCAAAAATCTCAAGTTATTTTGTGCATTTAGCCTCCTGAGTCAATGCTCTGTCCAACCACCTTTAAAGCTGCAGTATGTAACTTAATGTAGAATATGCTTTTTACATATTTGTTAACGCTCTCACCATGTTTTGACAGTTTGTTATGAGGAAGATAACCTGTTAAATTATCAAACTCACAGCTCCAGACCAAAAACAACCAATCAGAGGCAGGAGGAGTGTCTTAATTCATGCTAACATGTGCTAATGGTAAAAAAAAAAACAACAACTTAGTATTACAGGAACACTGTTTATCTGCTGGTGTCAGTGGCTATGCTAACTAGCCTGAGCATTTACAACAGGATCTCCTGATGCGAAAAAAGGTGTAGCGGTAGTAGAGAGGAAAGGGAAATGGGAAGGGAGATGAGCAGCGCCATACGAGATTGTGACTGACAAGTGCTAAGACCCGCCTCCGGGCTCTTATTGGCTGTTTCTAGCTAGCACTTGGAGCATTGAAAGAAGGCAGAGGAGATTTTTTTTTTTTCACAGATTATCTGTCTCGTGCCATACTTTCAGGACATAGTGACGGCTTTAATAAATATGTAAAAAATATTTCATAAAAGTTACATACTCTAGCTCTAACTGGAACTGCTGCTGCAAATAGCAGCTGCCTCCTTAGAAAATATCAAGTCTGAAATCTTTTGTTCTTCTTTTTAAAATGGGTCAAGCCACGTCAGATTGCATCTTTGAACGTCAGCTGTTGAATCACCCTACAAACTGTCAATAGGATTTAAGTCTGGGCTTTGAGTAGGCCATATAATATGCTTGTATTTAAACCATTACATCATAGCTACGGAAGCGCATTGCTATCACGCAGGAAAAAAAAAAAATTCGAGCGCTGTCACGTTATAGCTCTGGTTGGAAGTTTATGGTTAAAATGTAAAAGTGCACCTCTGTATTGGCAGTCTCTAACTAGTTTTATTCCAGGATTAGCCTGTCGTTAGCTCTTTTCAATTTTCCAATCTTCTCTAGAAAACCAACAGTTGTCCTTTAAACAGATTCTCCCACCTGAACTGCACATCTCTGCAGCTCCTCCAGAGTTTCCAATGTATCTTATCTAGTTACTATTACACTGCAAAAGCTGTGACAAAAGTAAATCTTGGATTTTGGAAGATTTATTTTAGATCAGTTTAAACACAAAAAGAGATTATTCCCCCCCCCACACACACAGGAACAAACTCCAACAAACACACAAAAACACATTCACTCGCTCACTTTTGGCTATCTTATACATTTGGCACTTATTTGATACTGTCATCCAGAGAGACTCATAAACTGTTAAACCCACAGATAGACACACACACACTGTCCTTTCAGAGCCCTGAGGCGATGACTGCACTGATAAAGTGGACTCCCTAAGTGACTCCCCAGCTGCACCTAGCATCAGCGACAAGAAGAAGATTGCCATGCCAGATTTGTTCGACATGAAGAGATGGGAAGGAAACATAACTGCAGGGAATGTACCTGGAGATGAGCATCCAGTGTGAGAGATAGAAAAAAAAAAAAAAAGAGTGGGGGTGTATGATGTGCTTCACTGATACCCGCTAGTCGTAAAAAGCTGTCTGTGTGCTGCAAGATGTCTGCTGTCAAAGACTGTATCTTTACTGTATTTAACAAAACTGCTGTGAAACCTTCCTCAGCAGTGTTTAGTCAACTGCAAACTGGTGCATGAGAGAAAACAGTTCCTATGAAAAGTATTCCCCTCCTCAGACGTTGCACTCTTACAAAAAGGTGTGAGGTGCACAGGTGGAGCGATGGTCCTGATAGCAACCAAAGATGCATCTGAATTTTTATGAAATCACTTATTTTATATTACATATTTTAATTTAACTAACATTTGCAGAAATAAGTTTTCACTTTGATAAATAGTTTTTTTGGGTGGTTTGTTTTTTAATCAAAAGAGCCAAATTTAGTTGATCATGATTGATTTGTAAAAGCAATAAAAAGGGTAAAATATTGATGGGCTGAATAGCTTTTATTGACACTGGGATGTAAGTTTTACCCATGCTGATCTACAGGGTTATACCTTTACTGTTTGAAATCTAAAATAACATAATATTTGAACTATTGTATGTTTTGAAATCTGTTTATTTTTCTTGCATTGGATTTTACAACCATAGCAACAGACATGCGGCTATCTGTTTGCTGCACTGGGAACGCTGCAGTCAAGTAGCTGCCAAATCTGTGAGGTCAAACAAGCTGTTGGTATATTTGAAGCACTTTGAGATAGCGCACTATTTTAGTTTAATTTAATAGAAATAAGCAGCACCAGCGAGACATTATCTTTCACAAAAAGATCTGGTTTATAAGTTCGCTACATTTTTCAGGGTGGTCAAAATAAATTAAATTGCCACAAAGTTAGAAAAATAAGGAAATTAGTTTTGCCAATTAATCTCATACAGCTTGAAAGCTTGCTTATTTCTCATTCAATGGAGTCACATTTGATAGAAAAAAATGAATTTTTGGGTTTAGTAACAGAGAAGCACCATGACCAATACGACCACATTGGCTCCACTCAACTTGAACAGAGAGAAAGACATCTGTATTGACAAATAGCTAATGACTCTTTGGCAACACTTTCAGTACAAGACCTACAACCCACTGGTGCTGTCGTCGCTGGAGACGAAGCCCATGTCTGAGTCGAACCAACAGGTTTTCACTGGCAGCAGCCCAGCATTTGCCTGGTGAGGCCAGTTATGTGCGTTTCAGTGATGGTGAGCATTTTTATTGTGAAAAATATTACTTTTATAAATAAATATATCCCTAACTGTGAGAATTTAACCACCATTTTACATTTCCCAAATGAAAAATGTGTCCCTTTTTTGGGATTTTTGTTTAAGTTCTAACAAACTAGCATTTTAGGAGTTACATGAATGTATGAAAACAACATGTGGGTATTCCTGTTTCCTCCCAAAATTTGGATAAAATCTCATCTTGAGTTGGGTTTACTGTTAAAATCTTAATCACCTGTAAGAAGGATAAGATAAATAATAAGGAACATAAATCTGTGGACTGATAATTCAGTATGAATTCTACACCAAGCGTCTCTCAGGACATAAGTCATAATATCTCTCAGGCATGAGTCTTTTTCCAGCTGACAGTAGTCACTTTAATCCAAGTCAAGCAGTCATTAGTCTGAGACTCTGATTAAAACTAAGCACAGGATTATTACTAAACAAACAGCTTCTATTTTGGATGATTTGGCAAATACTTTAATAAAATGTGTGTCCATTTGACAAGAAGAGCTTAAATCTTTATATTTGAACAGATAAATGCTGTGAGACATGCTTCAGGGCTTCCAGCGGTCCTTGGTGTAATAAAAGTCATAACAAGCTCTAATGCAAGGCTTTTAACCACAGTAACTTAGCCAAAAACCTCCTATGACTCTTTTGGGATCAATGTAACCTTAATGCTTCTCGCGGATACACAGACATGCATTTCTGTTCCCCACCTCCTGCCACAAAACCCCACTTTTTCATTTTCAATATTGAGCCCTTAGTTCTCCATCTCCGGCTCACAGCTCTTGATGAGGCACGGAGGGAGGATTTGAGCAAAGACTCAGCACTCTGAATCTCTGGTGGAAGCTGATAATCCACAGACGCAAGAGGTGGCAACGAAACGCAGCTAATGCCCAAACAATTGCTATCAATGCAGCTCGAGGTAAGACACGATAATAGCATCAACATTGTGGCTGACAATCGGTGGCATGCACACACAAATGGCTGAGTATTAGATGGAATCCATTAAAATCCACGTACAGCATTATAAAAATAGCATTTACAGATTTCTTTCATTTTTGATTTTCTATCACACTTAAGCCCTTCAGATTATCTAACTAATTTTAATATCAAACAATCATAGCTCAAATAATCCCCCTCCCCCCCCACCAGTCAGGTCCACTGTTAACCATGATTTGCCACATTTTCAGCAGCCACAACTGAGTAAGATCAACAAACACTTTTATCCATTTACAAACTGAGGCAGGCTAACAGGCCTCAAAAAGCAACACTTTTTTTTTTTAAAAAAAATAAAAAAACAAAACAAAACAAACAAAAAAAAAACTTCAAGAACACAAGAAGTTTTCCAAAAGGCTGCAAAGGTCCTTCTAATGGTTAGGTTGGCAATGGCTCACAGTGAGAACCTTTATACAAATCATGGAGCAATGGTGAAACTCCCCAACAATTTAAGTGCATTTTAAAACTTATCCAGCAGATCACAACTGAATCCAAAACACCTAAGGTTCTGCAAGTTTCACTCGTCTCATTTCAAGCCAGTTTGCATCATTTAGCAATAAAAAAAAAGTACTGACCAAATACAATAAAAAGTCACATTTCGCTCCCAAACTCCAGCGCTTTAAATTCGGCTCCTCAGCAGAAAATGCTGAAGGAAAAAGTCCAGCCTTCAATTATTGATATTATGCAGCAGGAAAATGATCCAAGGCAAAGCAGGAAATCTGCCTCTAAGAGTGGGAGGGAAGGTTTTGGAATGGCCTAGTTGAAGCCCAAAGTTAAATCTGATGCTATGACTCAGTATCTGAGAGGCTTTAGCTTGAACTTAAAGTGACTGACTTTAAAGAAGAGCTTGGCTAAATTACTGCACAGTGATACAAAAGACTAATTTCCAATTATTACAAGAAATTCATACCAGCTGTAACCAAAAATGGAACAAGTTATTAAGTTTAATAGTTTACTTTTCACAAGGTTTACCTTTGTATGTAATTAAAAGTGGTTAGATGTATCCAAGTACAAAAATCAATTTATCAATTTATTGGTGATTACCTTTCATAGTTTTGTATGTGGATAAAAAAGCAGGTATCTTGCGACAGTCTGCAAACTGCTTCCAGTGAATCAGATCCTTAACTCTAATATGTGACCTGATATGGAAGCTAAATGTAAATCTTAAAGCAACAACAGTAAAACAGAAAACGACTAAAGAAAAGAAAAAGAAAAACACAAAAATGTGAAACAATAAAAATCTGAAAGAAACAATTTGCACCTACATAAGCAGCTTTTTCGGAACTGATTAAATCTTCAAGGGGACAATTCACTGCACGTTGAAACTAGAGTATGTGCTTCATAAAGGCTTTTCCGTTGCACTTTGGAATGACTAAGACTCTTGTCAGAAGAGCCGAGGGGCCGTTTGTCAGCCAGGAGGGAGAGAGCAAGCCATCAAGATTTTAAGCATTAAAAACAACAAATGAAAAAAGCTTCATATTGCAAGCAGTTTCTCTGACTTTTTTTTTCTCTTCCTGGAAAACTTGCTGACACTCCAATGACTGCTGACATATCTGCAATGTTTCAACTCCACAATCCTGATTTCTGAAAATCTTATTTGTTCTTTTTAAAGTTACAAGCTCATAACAAGGAAATATGCAGAAAGATTTAATATGGCAATTAAAACGAATATATTGTCTCTTTTAGTGCTTTGGTCTCCATTTGAGTATTAAGATTTTTCTACAGGTGCACTCCAGCTGTTTTGTCACTATCCAAAGTTATAACCAAAATGACCAATTAATAGATGTTCTTATCATCTTTTAACAAAATGAAAAATAAAGCTTTCTAGTTTTCTGTCAGCAGTCAAAGGATGTTTATGCTAAATGAACCTACAAAATGTTTTATGTTGTCAAAACCATATTAAATACCCAGTAAAACGCAAATGAAGAACCTGCAGAATAAAAAAATGTGGGGAAAAAAAATTACTATGTGCATTTATCGCCTTTATCTGCTTCTGTCTCTCTTTCTCTGCGTGTGTGTGTGTGCGTGTGTGTGTGTGTGTGTGTGTGTGTACTGCACTGCTGGTGGCGAGTAGCGGCCTAATGCAAAGGCCAGTTGTTGTGCGGAGCTGATATTGCAGGGAGCAGATGGATCGGTCTCTCGGTCTCCCTGCTTTCAATCTTGTCCCACATCGCTGCCGTCGCCCCATTTAACAGCCAATTTCCAGCCGTCTCATCACAAACACACGTGAACAGGCACGCAAACACACACGAGAGGAAAAAGGCAGGAAAGGTAGTGGACTCCTGAGACGTGCGTAGAGGGGAGTGGAGAAGCACTGGGGAACGTACAGACAAATTCAGCCAAGTGAAGCAGATACAGACGCAGGAGCGTCATTTGTACATAGCTTTTAGATATTTAAGCACATAAGTGGTAAAAACAAAATGTACATCAACACACACAGTCACACACACACACGCACACACACACACAGTTAACTCCTTTGGGTGGATGCAGCTGGAGACTGTGCAGTTTTTAATGAGCTTGCTCCAGATGTCTTCTCCTGCTGCAACACATGAATGGCTGATTAATCAAGCACGTTTTACTCAAACACCGACTCGCACACATGAATCCTAATTTATCTCACAGATTTAGAAATCTCAATTTATAACTGTAATCCCAAATGGCTTTCCCCAACACACACACACACATAGCCATTCATCCCCATGTTGCTCTATTGCTCACACACGCACACACACATACACACGTACTGCTGCAAGCTTTAATATATTTCTTTCTGAAAGACATCAAGTTCATGTGCACAAACAGCTGAATGATTCACTCTGAAACAGCACTTGTTCCATCTTCTGCAGTCTCTCTAACACCTACTCACACTGACTCACGGCTGGCTGCTGGGGATGCAAACATGCAGCAAACATGTGGAAATGCCCTCCAAGCTTCTTATTTTAACAAGTCCTGGTGAGAACCGGCTGGCCTCCATAAAACGTGACCTCTGACTTTCAATCTTCACACCTCTCACAGCAGGAGATTACATCAGGAGTCCTTCATCTTTGCCATACCATTCCAGCCCACGCATTTGGTCATGTGATTTTATTGCCGATGTAAAATGACATCTCACTTGAGTTTTGATTTTTGCTCAAGGAGAACTACGACTTCTATGGTCTGGTGACTAAATAACCAGAAGAGAAACACATTAGAGGTAGCTTTTGGCTTAAAGCAGAGCCTGGAAGAAGTATTTCTACCCGTTCAGCATTTGTATATTTTGTCACATAACGCTACAAAACGATATAGTGGTTTTATGCGACAGACCAACTCAAAGTACTGCAGGATTTTAAAATGGAGGAAAAATGAAAACATGAGAAAGTAAAATATGTGTGGTATGCATTTATGCTCAGCAACCCCAACTATAAATGACAAAAATCCATTATCAGCTAAATAATTATTTTTTCCAGTTCAAGTGACTTTCTTCAACTTCATAAAAAAACACTCATTTGTATTAGTTTAGCATGTAAATCCCAATAAAACATGTTGAAATGAGACAAAATATGAGGGTTAAGGGAAGCAGAAACTTTAATTATTCTAATTGTAAATGTGTTTTCATCAGCGGTAAGCATCATAATTAAAAGAAATAAAAATGTGTGTGGTAGCAGGGAAAGGAGGAGTATTATAAATAATCAATCTACATCATCATGGCCAGGATCTTATCCACTGTTTTTAAGTAATATTTTCAAAATCCCGTTTTCTACCTAATTGGAGACATGGATAGCCGTGGTTAAATTATGTCATACATGCAGCCATGGTTAGCATAATCGTGCAGTTAAGATGCACATGCAGTCAGAGAAATGCATCTGCTCACACACAAACACACCACTTGTCATTACCTTCTGTACGGATGGTGAATGGCGAGTCTCCCAGTCTCTTGGCTGAGAACTGCCCCCCCAGAGAGGTCATTAAAAAACACAGGCTGAAGAAGCCCACTCCCACCACAAATATCCTGCAACACATGAGAGGAGAGCGAGATCACATGAAAGACGGCAAAAGGTAAATGTATTTACTGGACATAGTCGCTACACCCATTAAACTAACATATTTCTTGATGTTACAATCACAAATTGGATGTATTTTGGCCATAATTTGATGCAGCGATTCATCATAACGTTTAAACAAAACGACTCAAATACATTTCTGAGCAACGTGATGTGGATTTGAATTCAGCTTCATGTATTTAAACTTTTCAAAACTCTGATTGCAGCTGCAAGTCTACAGGCTGAAATGAAACAGAATAAAATGGAACTGAAATTCTTCACCAATCTCCTTTTAAAGAAAAGCCTAAGTACATTCAGACTGGAGGGAGAACACCTGTTAGCATATTTTTTAAAGTCTTCCCTTTGGTTCTTCACTTGATTTAGTTGTGGACTTTGACTGGGCCATTCCAACACATGAACGTACTTTGATCTAAACCATTCTGTTTCTGCTCTTGCTTGGTTGTTGGTAGTCCTTTGTACCTTCTAGCAGGCTCTGTTCCCTGTTTTTAGCCGTACCCGTTTTCTCTTTCAGTCTGATAAGTTTTCATCTTTGTGTTCTCGATGCAGTATGATGCTTCCACTACAACATTTTCACTGTAGGACGTCTGTAAGGGTCATGTGCAGTGTCACTCTTACAAGGCACATAGCATTTTGCATGAACTTTCATTTTGGTCTGATCTGAACAGAACATGTTGTTCCACTTGTTTCTCATTTCCTCCCTGCCGTTTTATGACAAAGCTGAAACATGATGTCATGTTCATGTCTTTCTTTCAACTGTTTGTCTTTTTTTTTTTTCACAAAGGCCAGATTTGAGTGCACACGGCCTCGGTAGGTTTGCAGCTGAACCACATCTTTCACCACTGAAGGAAGAAAAAAAGCACTCCCTGGAATAATTTCCCACTACCTCATAAATAGGCACTTCCATTATGATAGCCCTGTGTTGGACTGTCACATAAAATCCCAATAAAATACAACTTTACAGCTTGTTGTGGTTATAATGTTGACATAATATGAGGCAGTTCTAGGTATGTGAATATATTTGGAAAGCCTTGCACATGTAGAGTTCAAAACAAGCATTTCAATCCTTTTAATCTTCTTTGTTTTTATTGTGTCAGTGAGAGAGAGGAACATTATCTAATATACGGTAAGTTGCAGTTGATGCAGAAAAACACAGGATTCAAAAGTCATCAAGTAGAATTATAATTACATCTCAATAGTAATTTCAAGCTGTGCAGAAGATCTGAAAGGATGGAGTCCTTAGGGAAAAATGTAGACTGGAAAGGAATGGATGGACTCTCCCATCCAAAGTCTTTCAAAGACAATTACTTCATGTCTTAGGAAAACTTTATGTGTTAGCGTTCCCCACAGCTGGGTATGCGCTGCTCAGACCTTCCCTCTTGCTCTCTGCTGTGGTACAGCTCCTTCACAGGCTAGTTAAAATGGCCACCAATGACGACAGAGAAACAATTTTCCCGTAACGGTAAACTGTTTCTCTGCCATTAGCAAAGCTGCATCATGTACGCAAGAGTGTTTGATAGCTGTGAATTTCTGCAAGTGTCAGAAGGACCACAAGAAAGAAGCAGAGGAGCTTGACCTTTTCAGAAATCTGCCTCATCTGAAATCTGCTACGATATGGTGACAGTTTTAAGAAATTAAAAAACCTTTTTTAAAAATCATAAAAGTTACCTACTGCAGAGTTAATCTGGATTCACACATTGATACACTAAACACACATCTGGAATATTGGTTCAAATCCAGATCAGCCTGTGGGACAGTAACTTCTGCTCAGCTCTTCTTTGAAACGTAGATCTTATATTTAAAAGGCTCTTACAGCCCATAATAGAAAAGAAAATAAGACTCTGAGGATCAGATCTTAAGGGATTGGGATCTTTGATTTAAAAAGACCTGGAAGGTCTTTTAAATCCTGCCCTACTTAGGATACTCTGTACAGCATCTATGGATCAAGGGTTATCGTATTATGTTAAGACTGTTCAGTGAAACAGGAAGGAAAAGCTGCCTGGGATTTTCATCCAGTGAACAAAACGCCAGTCGGCCTCCATGACTAACGAGTCAAATCCTGCTTTTAAAATGCTTACTTCTCCACCGCTTATCGAAGCAAGAGAAAGCAGTTAAAGGACTGTGAGAAGCTGTGCTAGACTGTATAATTGTAAAGAGGAGGGAAAATGGCATGGTGATTTTCAAATCCCTCCCACCCCACCAAAAACACTAAAAAGCTTAAAAATGTGCCCTGGATATAAATTCAACCCCCTTAATCCCATACCTCAAAGTAAAATCCAGAGACCCCTAAATGCCTTTAGAAATCCCCTAATAAGTGAATATACATTTTTGTAAATAGTAGACATAAACCTTCAAGTATCAGGTCTACATGGAAGTGTAAAGCAATAGTTTCACAAAAGCTCATATTTAAATGTTGTCACATGACATTTAGTTGACACTTTTCAGATTCCTTCTTCTAAAAAAAATTAAAAGCCATCCAAAAAAGATACGACTGTAACCAAACTGTATTGAAAAAAACAAAAGTGCGTAGGATATGAAAACTTTTGTATAGCACTGTAAATATCCAGATGTAGAGCAATAAACTAGAGCAGAAACAGAGATGTACACGATGACAAAAAGCTGAGAAAGAACAATTTGAATTTTGTGGCAATAACTTAAATCTTAACCCAGGAACAAAAATGAATTATTCATAATCAGAAGCAGGCAGGGCTGTTGAACGGCCCTCTGTAACGCCTGATGGCACTTTCTGGAAGGGTAAGCAAGCAAAGTCACGCAAAACGTCAGAGGATATTTTTTTTACCATTGTTGATGCTGCAAGAAATGGGTTTCCATACACAGCTCAGAACAATAACCCATGAAATGATGTGTGTTGTAGTTAACCATATATCTAGTCTTTACTGGTCCAAAGGAAATAATATTGGCAGCAGGCTCATATAAACAAACCATCATTTAAAACATTTTAAAAATTTTAGCTAATTTCACTCAGGATACTTTAGGACAAAATTAAACCATTGAACTTCCACAGTAATAAAAAGTTGGATTAACACTGGAATAACAGTAGCTCACTGTCATTTTTGTGTTTAAGTAAATTCACCACATACTGAATGCTGGAAATATTTAGAGATCCTTAACAGGGACCACAAAACAAAGATTTGTCTCGGTCGAGTGAAAGAAAATTGCGAAGAGCAACAGAAAGATCAAACTTAGCTGTGGAAACTGCTTCCTTACTAAAAGTTATTTATTATAGAAGCAGTCATGAATCAACAATAACTGGAGCCACATTAATGTAAAACCCCTGACTGTTTACTTTCTGGTTCTGTGTATAACAACTGGCTTTTATTTTGAATGTATTTTTGATTGAGCACAACAACCCAGAACACACAACCAGGATGGTTTGGATCAAAACATATTTGTGTGTTTGATTAGCCCAGTCAAAGTCCAGAACTTAATACAATTATGAGTCCAAAGGAAGACCTGAATGTTGAGGTTCATAGATACTCACTATCCACTCTGACTGAACTGGAGCGTTTCTCTCTCTCTTTTTTTTTTTTTTTTGCAGAAACATAATTTCATTCTTTAGATATGCAAAGCTGAACGATACATGCCCTAAAACTCTTCTAGTCATGATTGCAGTTATTCAGGTATGACTGTAGTTGTCAGAATCTGGTTGTTAGCCAACCTTATGTAACTACAGACATTACACTCTCTAGATTTCACCGAGTGGATTTAAAAATCAAGTACCAGCATGTCAATGAGCACTTCTGGTTGTAGTATTTCTTTACTCACGCACTCACACACAAAAGACAAAAACACTTGGGAGGAAATGAGAGTGCTTACGTCAAAGTCGTAAAGTATCTCATCAGTTACTGAGCTCTCATTTACCTCTTTTCCTCTCCCAGGAAACGGGAATATAATACAATCTGCTTCCAGGCATTTTGAGGAATGTATTAGAATAGCTCAATCATATTCAAAAAGCCAAAGAGAACCAGTACAGCAACTCCAGCCAATATAGTGATTATAATTCAGAGATTATTCGACATCAATATGAGGCCACGATCCAGAAATCTTTAGACCTGCGTGAATTACGCATTTACGGTACGACCATCTGCTGTCCACATAAAGTGTGTGAAAGCTGCAAATTAAAGTCGCTGACCTCACCTAGACCACCTGTTTTTCTCACTTCAGCAGACCTATTATTTGCTTTTTATCATCATCCTCTGTGAAATGGATAATTGAGAAGAAAAAAAAAATCTTGAGACTCATAGGAAAATGTTTGAAAAGATAGAAAAGGTTGTACAGAGGACACGGTACAAAGGGCTCATTTTTCAGCTAAGTGTAATTTTCTTAGCATAACATTTGCGGCAAATGAATAGTTGTTTGGTTCCTGTGTGGATATATGCATTTAGAGCAGGGACAAAGGCAGCAGCTAGTGTGGGTGTGCCGCAGCTGGTCTGATGGTGTCCGAGGGTAATCGTTTTCTTCTAATATCATTTAGCTGGTTTTCTAAAGTGGCCTTAGATAGGTGATATGAAAGGATTAGGTCCTGGTCCTGCCTGACGAGACTTTAATTAACAGGCTTAAACTAAATGCTCGGCTCTCTATAATTGGATCAGAGGCAGAGATGTGCCATCAGCCATCAGGCTTCTCCGCACACCAAGATTTATCAGATTTTGCCTCCAGAAGTATTTTACGCGGCATGTGGGAGCGCCGTCGTAGGTTTTGGTCGCGCTGTTTTTCATGAACTGTCCCTGCAACCAAAACCGTCCTAAATTCATAGCATGAAAGGAGTGAATTACTTGGAGTTTCTGCATGCCAGGCTGCATTCTGAAACATGTTTTGGTTTAATCAAGTGTAGGAATCAACAATCAAGCAAAGCTGACAAGTCTTCATTCATTGTGACTCCTACAACCATACGTTCCCATAGCAGTATCTATGCTCAACAAATGTTTTCCAGTTTTTTCAACAGCCTAATGATGTATTTTATTTGAAGAGTACAAATGACTGCTTAAGTCTGAAATGGAAATAAAAATAACACGTTTTGCAGTTATTTTTGCAAACAAAAATAAGAAAATTGTGGCATGCAATTGTATTGCTCCGAGTCAAAACTGTGCAGAAGCATCATTGAATCTAATTACCGCTGCGAATCTTATGGGTTATGTCTCAACCAGCTTTGCACATCTAGAAATTAAATAATTTATCTCTGCCGAATACCACAAGCTTGTTTGTTTTGAAGTCTTGCCACAGATTCTCGTTTGGATTTGGGTTTGGACTTAGACTGGTCCATTGTAACATCTGGATATGCTTTGGAACAAACCCTTAATACATGAGTATAAACTACAGTCCAAGAACTGGTGTTGCATGTGTCCCTGGTCCAACACACCTGAGTCAAATGGCTGAATTACCTTGTCAGTATGCAATCACGTTTCCCAGAGTCCTGCTAATGACCTGATTTTTGACTCAGGTGTGTTAAAGCAAGGACACATCTAAAGGTTGCAGGACACCCTCCATTTAGATGTTGACTGTACATTTTTCAGTGGTTTTCCTCCTGGAAACTGAACCTCTGCTTCAGTCTGGATTATTTCACAGGTTTTCCTACAAGACTCCAAAAGAAGTATTTAGCTCCAACCCTCTGCTTCTCAGCTCTGTTCAGATTTTCTTCCCCTGCTGAAGAAAAGAATCCCCTAGGATGATGCTGCCTCTACCGTATTTCTCAATGAAGGTGTTGAGGCGCAGTGACAAATGTCCCCCCACAGAACAACATTTTGCACTTCGGTCAAAAAGCTCAGGCCACGTTCTTCTTCTACATGTTTCTGTCCCTGAGACCTGCCCGCTGCGTTCCTTTGCCTTCCTGATAATGAGGACTTCACAGAGTAGCTGGATTTTTACTAAGAAAAACATGCATTAATTACAAATCACTGACAATGTGATTTGTGAAGACCGTTGGTTGTCTGAACGCAAACACATGCCAGACTCTGGACATTTGTTTGTAAGGAAAATTTTGAAAACCATTTATTCTTCACATACTCCATGAAGCCCACTGTGTATGCTTGTCACATTAAATTCCAAAATACTAAAAAGGTTTTTGTTTGTGATGTAAAAAAAAGAAATCATTTCAAAAACACTGTGTTATATTAAGAGAAATTAAGCAGTCAACTCAAAATGGCTTCTTTGGACTTCTGAGCTGGTAGCCTAACCCTAAGCACTGGGTACCAGGAGGACTCCCACTTTAGATCAGTTTTTATCATGCATTCATTTAATCCCGTCCTCCGAAGCAGTGGTGTCAAACTGCATTCTTCAAGAGCCAGAGTCCTGCAACCTTTAAATCTCTCTCTGCTTCAGCATACCTGGCTCTGATATGAACTCATTAGCAGAGCTCTGTAGAGCTTGACAGCACCCTAGTGATGCAGAGCCACCATGTAATTCAAGTATGTAGGACAAGGGACACATCTAAAAGTTGCAGGACTCCGGAGGAATGTAGTCAGAGACCTCTGCTTTAAAGTGCAGCTGGTTTGAAAAACTGTCTCCTCTTTACTCTCCACTGGCTTTAAGGTTTGTGGTTAATCAGTGTATGTATGAAATAACAAAGCCTTTTAATGGAGGATGGTTATAGCAATAAAGTACCAACTCTTTAGGTCATCGTGTGTGTATTTAAAATACAACAAGAGCCACGCACACTGGCAGAAGAGAGCTGTCCGCACAGTCAGGAAGTGAGTCGGAGCGCAGCCTTATTTACAGAACAAGACTTAATTCCCTGTTTGCAGCTGTTTGTTGTCGGTGTCTCCATATGGAGGCGGTTTTAAATCATCTGGATGGCAAACTAAAACATCTGGAGTCCACATGCACACACACCTTCACTCCACATCCCAATGCATTGCATTATAAGCTTCCCAAATAAGGCTAACAATTCATGAAAGTGGTGAGCAGAAAAGCCTGAAGAGATAAAAACAATCGGAATACAGCTGAAATGTAGACATAAAGCAAACAAAGCTAAAGACAAAGCACATTTTCTGTTCTTTTTGTTAGTCTTACCTGAATGGTTTGAACGTTACTAGGCATCTTCTGACCATTATTTTACCGTCGGTGCTGCCAGCAATCATTTTCCAAAACGAACCCCCGCTGACATGGTTGCTAACCTCCCGACCTGGAACTTGAGCGGAGCGAGCATCTTAGTCCCATCCAGCGGTCCGCCCCGACCTCCAGCTCGCTTTATCCTCAGTAACCGCTGGTGCGTCTTCGCTCCTTCCGTGGGGAATGATAGAAAGTTTCATTCAGCAACTAGGAAAAAAGGGTCGGGTTTCACCCCCACCCTCTTTTTATAGCGTTATTTCAACGCTAAGCAGACGCTATGACTGAGGACAGAAGTGACCGTAGAGCGTCGCCCGAACGAAGTCTTGAACAAATACGGCGTTCTGGTCAAGACCATGAGATAAAATATGTGTCTGCTGCAAACTACGTTTTATTTCTCTGTAGAAAGTGAGAGTACGGCGCTCCCCGAAGGGCTGAACTTCTCAGTGGAGCCAGCGCGACTCTGACTGCTCTGCCTGGTTGCTCTTACAATTATCTCTATGTAATTTATCACAGGTAAAGGTTACCGCATCCGGTTGATACTTTCAAAATAATAGCCTCACACAAGAAGGCTCGTTTTCTGAAGCGACGAAACAATACTGTGTGAATTCAGTAGAGTATATAATCTATTAGTTTCTTTTGATTTTTGTATTATTTCTGTATAAAATGTAAGCAGAAAATCTTTCAGAATATTACCTCAAATATAAATCAATGTTGGTTTTAAATATATTCTTTAAAAAATAACCCTTTTTCATTCATATTTCATACTTGTTTTAAAATATGATTTATGTAATCCTACCAAATCCTGCCTCAACAGTTTAATTTAAATTGAACCGAAGATTTACATTAATTCCGGTCTTCTTCCCGTTCATCACGTGCAGCTTCCGGTAGTGAACACAAAGGCTATTTTGACTGCTTTATGAACAACTAGATCAACTTTGTAAAACTTCAGAACAGTCATAAGTATTTTGGTTGGTAAAGATGTGTGTGTCTGTCTGTGTTGTAGCAAGAAATTAAAAGAAATTAAATGCATCAGGCAATAACTAACTGTTAAGTTTGTTATTGCCTATGAAAAGGAGCTATGTAACAGCCGTTGTTGTAAGGGTGATGTTTACATGCCATCTTGTTCGAATGGAGCTTAAAGGGATTTTTGTTTATTTTCTCAAATTCATTAGCATCTAATGCCTCTATTCTAAACTTACTATTTGTTGTTTCTCTCTTGTAACATGAAAACCTAGATGAGTAAGGTGATCTTAATAATTAATTAGAATAATTTAGTAGGTTTAGTTTAACTCAAAAGTGGCTGAAGATTTTTTTTCTTTCTTTTTCTGCTAATTTTGTTTTCTAGTTATATGCAGCAAAAATGGAGTCAGGTTTTTATTTTGTTTGTTTATTTGCAAAATTTGAATTAGATCTTTTTAGGGAAACCAGTTCATGTTAATCATTTATCCAGCTCGTCAACTTTCATATTGTTGTTTTATTTAGAAGGTGCCAAGTCATCTTTCCTGTATTACTGCCTCCTTCACAAGCTGTCTTGACTTATTATCTTTCGTACTGTAGTCTCCAACTCCTCATGTTAGAGACCCTGCTGCCTAGTCGCGTTCGTGTCTCCATCATGCAATGATTAACCTTCAGGGATGGTTTTTGTTTATTTTCTCAAATTCATTAGCATCTAATGCCTCTATTCTAACCTTACTATTTGTTGTTTCTCTCTTGTAACATGAAAACCTAGATGCTAATGAATTTAGCATCTAGGTTTTGCAGATAAAATTACTATTGTCTGCAACAACAAAGAAGCAGACAATAGTAATTTTATTGGGTAGTTTGTTTTTTAGAAGTTAAAATTTTGAAAACAAAAAGAGAAAGAAAATATAAGAAGTTATTTTTCCAGATATTTTGCAAATGAAGAACTAGTATTTGATACTGTGACTACTAATATTTTTCAGGACCGTGGACAGCGAATGAGATCAGGATGCAACAGCGGCACTCAGCGGTACACAGCGGTACTGGATAGATAGAGATAGATAGAGATAGATAGATAGATGTAAGCGATCTTTGGCCTCTTTTACATGAGCACAGACTTAGCCTTTGTAGACAGCAAAGCACTGGAGCAAAAATGAAGTAAAATGGGCCGATTTCTGCAGGGAGAAGAGACTGACGATGACAGAGAAATCTCGGATTCCCTTCATGCATCACTTGCTCCTGTACATGTGAAAGTGATTGACAGCCTGCTGCCCATGAAGGCTGCCCCTCTCTGCTGGTTGTGAGAATATTTCTGCTCCATCAGGGAAAAGCCACGGCGCAAGCATAACATTGTAAAACCTTTGGGTTATCAATGTTTGTGTTTGTGTGTGTGTTTGTGTATTCTATAAAAACATTTAATGTGGATGTACAAGGCAGTATAAACATGACATACCAACACATCCATGAAGCTAAATTCACTTTCTGTCATCTGTCCAGACACAAAGATACAAGAGGCTTCAACCAGACAAGACTTTTAAAGAAAAACGACAAAACACCGTCTTCGCCTAGTTTAATAGGAATTGTTTTACAATGTTGCAAATGAATATTTTTCTTGGAAGAAAAATAAATAAATAAATAAATAAATAAATAAATAAATAAATAAATACAAAAAATGTCCTGAGTGGGGAAACATTGCAAGGCTTGTCACGGTTTAAATGTGCAGGTTTTTTTTTTGCTATCTAATGATAGTTGATGCACTGAACCGGCCACAAGGGGGCGTGTTTTCTCCGCCGTCCCCGCCCCCTGAGCGATGACATCACTCTCTGTCGCGGCGGCCATTGGCGCCTCTGAATGTTTGTAACTTAGCATGGATTTTGTGCGCTCTACCTTTGTCTCAATTAGTTAATACAAAATTGTGTCATATTAGCTTGCAACATTTTGTATGTAAAAGATTAGATTAGATTGTTATCCAAATTATATAATTCTTGCTAAGATGTTAATATTACTCTAACTTTTTTTTCCCGCAGTTTTAAATATTTATAGCAACAAACGGCTCTAGACCAACGCAAATCAGAGTAAAATGGAAAATGATGCATGTATTTTCAACATGCTTTACTATGAAATTGATTTTATCTGTACATATATTTTTTAATATAAATATAAACTGAAGAATATGACATGCTTTTGTATTCAGATATGATACCGCAGGTTAAATTCCACTTGTGTCACTTCCTTTCAGAAGTAACTTGAAGAGTATATAGAGTTGCTCTGTGTTTAATTTAATATCTACTGAGATTATATTAAACACACCTAGCAGAGATTAAATTAAACATACTTGCTGTGTGAAGGCCTCAGAATGAACCATGATGCAGCCCAGAGGCTTATGGGAGCTCAGGAGGTGTTGCAGGTATCTGCACTTCAGGTGGGAAAACACTTCTCTACAAATGTGACCTTTATGGAGTTAAGAGAGAAAAAGAATAAAGATAGTTTCAAAGAAACACATTCAAAGCCCACAGAGCCAAAAGTTTATCACATCCAATATGCATGGGCCAGCACTACACATCACCCTAAACACACTTCATATAATAAATATTAAAGCAGCAGCATCTACCTGTTGGGCAACAACAAGTTCTATAAATAGATATTTTCTTCAGCACAGATTGGGAATGCTGGCCAGACCTGATGGGAATCAAGTCTATGTCAGGATGTGTGGTTGAGAGCGGTGAGAGAGACGCCGGGAATCCCAGGTAGTCATGATGAAATATAATTTAATGAAAAAATCAGGAGGAACAACAGAAAATCTCTGGCAGCACAGGAACAGACACAGACGTGAGACACGACGGCACAGGGAAACAGTTACAAATGACGAGGATCTGACAACGAACACAGACAACAGGTGGGGCTAAATACACACAGGGTAATCAGGGGGATACGACACACCTGGGGAGCAATCAACAGGGAGGACAGAGACTCATGGAACAGGACTACACAGGGAAAACAGGACTGAACACAGAAGAACTCAAAAATAAACACACAGAAACACAGATCACGACAGTCTAGACTTATTTTTACTTAAAAATCTGTGGCAAGATTTAAACATTGCTGCTGTCCAGTCTGGGTGAACTTCAGCTATTTTACAAAAACTGACTGAGCCAAAAATACAGAAATATATTCTAGAAACTTGAAACTGAATTTGCACAAGAAATATTGACTCTGTACAATGCATGCTTCATTTTTGTATTTACAAAAACTGTTGCAAACCCTATATTACTTCCATTTCACTTAATATTTTTGCACTACTTTGTTTGCATTCCAATAAAATGCAGTGAAAATGGTTGCATGCCTGGTTCAGTCCGTTGTATCTACCTGATAATATGGCAGGAATTATTTCATTTTGATCACAGCGGATTCTGCTGAAGCCTGAAAGACTATCTGTTAAATTAAAATATTAAAAAAATACATATTCTATTCATAAATTGTGCTTGCTGTAAAATTTTCAAAAGGTAACAGTAGAGGAAAAAATGTCTTTACAAACAGAAGCTATATAAAAAATAATGGATGGGTAAAACATACATTATTTATAGGGAGAAGGCGGACAAATCAAAGAAGATCCATTTGTCAGGTTTTTCTCTTTCATACAAGAAAACCCAACAACATCACATCACATCAAAGGAGAACAAAGGAGTTTATTGTAGTATTCTTAGTACACAGTTCCAGTTAAAGGTTATGGCACTGAAAATGAACAATGCTGCATTGATTTTGTTGGAGCTGAATAAAATAGCCTTAGAGAAGAAATTATTCCTAAAACCTCTGGTTCCTTCTTCAAATGTTCTATAGCGTCTGCCCCGGGGCCAGCTGAGATGTGCAGGGTCAGAAGTATCTTTTTGGAAAAATCTTTGGCCGTAACAAAATTTGCAGCATTTTTCGGGGATAATAGAACACCTTTTTGTTTTCTATGTTTATCATTCCTTAAATGACTCTTCTGCTGTGGAGCTTTTCCTTTTTTAGCTAAAACAATATGGGAAACAAAACAGCTACATCTACTAAAATAAAGAAAAAAAAATGTCTGGAAAAATTAGCTGAATTTAATGTTGATTGAAAACAACGAAATGAAAAGAAACCCATCTACAAAGAAAACAAAGTGAGGAAACATCAAAGCTGAACATGTATTATGTAAGACATGGTAAGGACGTTTCATGTTAGATTGATGATGAAACTTTTTCTTTTTCCAAATAACAGAGCAAACCAGATAAAGGAACAATGTGACATTTGAAATCCTTTTTCTGTTTTTTGTGGTGGGTTGTTGATGCTATAACAATTGGGCTAACAGGTTTGCATTTTTCTGAAATGTTTCTAATCCACAGAGTCTCGTAATGCACAGAAGCTAAAATATTCACACACCCCCACTAAAACTAGTAAGCTAAATGTCTAATTATGTTAGAACTACAGGCTTTTGGTTTCATTCTGGATGATTTTTTTGACCACTCTTGAAATTAACATACTCCAGAAATTTTCCATCGGACTGAGGTCCATAAGACGCTAACGTGTTACTGTTATGTGTAAATATCCTGTGTCCAAATCCATGATACTGCCACCACCGCTTGCCAGGTTCTATGCTGTTCATGAGGTTTAAAGGCTCTCCTCAATTTCTCCAAACAGTTTTTGTCTCTTCTCCATCTTTGTCTCGTCAGATCATTAAACATTTTTCCAAAAAGCATTTGTTTTATTCATGCACTTAGCAGCAAAACTTAGTTCAGCTTGAAGATCCCAGTTTCCGAGCAGACGCTCACAATCCTAATGTTGAATTGGCTCCCTGGACAGACGCAGCGGCGTCACGGCAGCCTCCACATCATGTAGGCTTGAACAGATCAGATAATGTCTCTCTGGTACACCTGAGGTTTATTGAGGCCCAAAACAAGCAAATAACTGAGGTGCAGCTTATTAAATGACATTTACTTAAATATTAGAGGTGACATTTCTTCTGAACATACCAGAGAAGTTCTCCAACAAGATGGAGATAAAACCATTCTGCAAACAAAGTTGGATCTAATATTTCTCACCAGTAAAATAAAAACTGGCCCAACCAGTTATTAGGTTACACAGAAGGCCATGCTGGTCAAATGTTTTTACTCTTAATGACCTGAGTTTAAAGCTGCATTTTATACTTGTGTAGTAGGCTATCTTCTTTACATTTCTATACATTTGGTTGATGATGAAAAATATTTAAATAAGGCAAAAAATAAAGACAGAAAACCCAAAGGGGAAAATACTTTTTCACAGCATCACATAAACTTCAAACCAGAAGCGTAGCTAGTTTGATTGAAAAAAATAGAAAAAAAAGTCAGCAGCGGTGTGTTAAATTGCTAACCTAATGTTGACATTTGTAACCAATAACTAATTAAAACACTAATGTTTTGTTTGCTCATTCTAGTACAGTTACACATGCATGGCGATGATTACAGGGATTGCATGTGGTTGTAGCTTTGATGCTTCTAAGTAGTTCTTGGGAGCAGATAATGAGCCGCGATAAATGGTGTTGATAATTTTATATGAGGGATAAAGCATCTTTAATGCTTTAAACTGTCAGTGCTCTTGGGATTATCCAAAGAGCTTGTTTATCTAAATTTAATCTAAATTATGTAACTCACACAAATCTGTGATTTGGATGATTGTAGATAAAAGTCTAAAGCATTTAAAGGAGGTTTATAAAATCAATCAACACACTGAGAGCTTCTCAATCTTCAGCAGTTAATCTGATTTTCTGGGGGTTTTGCTGACTTTAAAGTAAACTCACAAAGAAGCAATTTGTTTAGTGATTTCCCACACCCAAATCCAAACACTAATAGTTTTTCTCTAAAGTTTATCTCTGAAAAGTATCCTGTGAGGTACTAAAAAAACTGTTATTTTCTCTTTTCAATCCACCTCCTCATTCCTAAATGCACTTGGTTTGAACAAACACATTAAAGGGAAGTTATTTATGCAGGTTATTACGAAAGTTGAGCGAGCGATGAAACAAACAAAACACACTAGACCATCGCACCAAGGACAAATAGGATGTTTGTCACATATTCAGCCAGAAAATATGATTACTTTCTGTGAAAAACAAATTATAATAAAGGAGAAATAGTGCTGCTGAGGCTTGTCTTCGATTGTAGGAAACAAGAGACTGAAGATGCATGAAGTAGCTCCTGTGGTGTGTATAACTCAGAGTGTGGCTCCTGCTCAGGTGGATGGTGTGTAGACTATGAATACCATGAAGCAACGTAACAGCACATTAGATTAAGTCAGCTTTTACATGTATTTATGCGGACGACCAGACAGCAGCCAAACATGTCAGCTCCGCCCGTGAGCGATCATCCTGATGCTTTCCTATCTTAAGCTGTGACAGCAGTCGTACCGGGCTGGGCATAAAAATTATTATTTATCACCTTCACTTTTTCATCCAGCCATGTAAATATTCACCAGGTTTACCTCAGCTTGATTGCTCTTCGACGAGCTGAACATGCAGGGAGCTTTTCTGGTCAGCTGCTTCCATTTCTCCTCCTGCCCTTTCGCACATTTTGGAGTTTAAGATGCAGAATGTTCTCTGTGTCGAACCCGGGAACTAGATTCACAGAGCAGATTGCACTAAAACATGCTGATGCAGACATATCAGACATGTCTAGCAAGATGAATGGATCTGGATTTGAATCAGTCCACAACTCTCTTCTCTTACAAACATGTCAGTTGTTCACGAAAGAGAACTATGTCTGATTTTTTATTTTATTTTACTAAACAGACCTCCACATTTTAACGTTACAAGACATTCGTCAAAACATTACAAACATTACAGTCAGATGAAGTGAAGTAATGCTGATGATCCTTATTAACATACCTGACCAACTTCTAGCTGCATCTCTATTAAAATGTGTCTTTATAGAGATTTTTCTAATTTGTTTTGCTGTCACACCTAAATGTACCTTAATGCTCCCTAAAGCTGGTAGCTGGTTGGGCCTCCCTTAGAGACAGAGGCTGCCAGTCAAGAATTTGAAAAAGTCATTTATCTGTGACAAGTTGGGCTTTTCACTCTGGACTTGGACAGTGAAGACGATGACTTGGGCAGAGTGAAAGCAACAAGAGGTTTGGTTTTTGACGCATCTACAATCAACATCAACGCCTTCTAACAGCAACAATGACAATCTGAGTTACAAATATCTGCCTATGAATTAGTTTCTGCTGTCTACATGCCATAATTCTACCATTAAAATGCATCCGAATATTTAAAAATGCATGCATTTACCAGTTTGCTATAATTAATATTAATATTTGAACATTGCGACTTAAGGAGGTGGGGAGTATTATGCAAAATCTTTTTTTGTTTGTTTTTTAGCTTTATATCATGTTTAAAAGTCATTACCTCATTAAAAACATTCCATGAATATTACTTTCATTCATTTATGTTTGAGAAAAGAAATCTCCCTTTCAGCCCTTCAGGGCTGCTTTAACACCCGCTCCTGCAAAGTGTATGATACAATGCACAGCATATTTACTCAACAGCTCCACCTTCAAACGTCAGTCCCCTGCTGAGCTCCTGAGTTCCACCAGACTAGCGGCAGCAGTCATTAGCAAACACTTAGTGGAACTGCACATATGCTGAGCTTATAATACAAACTACGAAGCTCCTAATAATGATTAAAAAGGCATCAATGGACAGCATGGAAAATGTTGCTGTGATGATGTCAGAAAGGGTAGGAGGAGCTTCAAGCCGTCAAACTATAAAATCAAATTTCTTTAAAGTTATTTGCAACATTTTCATAGTAGCTAAAGGTATCATAGTTACTTGATTGTGGTATGAAAAACATAATATCCCCATTTAACTTCACTATAAAAGCTCTTAAAAATCCCACAAGTTTTTGAAAAAGCACAGTTGTTCTCACAACATGCTGCAGAAGTTATTAAAACAGAATAAAGACCCCTTTACTACATCGCAGTAATCAATTAATTGGTATTGTGGAAATCTAATCGACAAGTGCTGACCTTATTTTTGCATGTCTCCCTTGGTGATTTAACAAGCTCCAAGTCTCTGAGGTTGGAAGGCCTCCATTGCCATCCCTGTAATCATTTTCCAGTTTCACGTGGATTGAACTGAGATAACTTAATAAATCAATATATGTAAAAAAACATTCATTGCTCTACAAAGTTACTCTGTACAGGATTTTTATATATTTGCTTAATATACATAAAACCTTTGAAATCTATTCAGTAGTTTAAAGCCATTTTTCAGTAGGCCACTTAAAAAATATATTGTTGAAGCCACAAAACCTAACATTGGATTACTTCCAAGAGACCAAAAAATTTGCTGGTTAATAGCAGAAGGGATAAATTCATAGCACGGACCTTTTTTTCATTTATATAGACCTACGCAGTTTTTATGTAATCATTGGCTCACTTCTTTAGACTCTCACCAATCAAAATCATCTGGCTAGTTTCCAGTCCCTGGTTCTTTCCAATTAAGAACTCTAATACAAGAAGATTTAAGTACAGCATTAAAGATATGTCTTATGTTTTTATGGCATGAGCAGACATCAATGAATTATATTGCTACAGGAGGCGACTTCCCATTACAACGTACAGCAGTCGCTGCAACACAAGTGAATTAGGTGGCCGTTAAAGTGCAGATCAACCATTACTTTGGAACTGAAAGCAGAGCCAAGAGTTAATTACAGTTTATTAATCACCTCCACCTCTTTATTCTAACATTTTTTTTTCTCATTTGAAAGAAAAGTCCTCTTTGGATGGCATCGAGGGGAAGCTGGGATAAAGACGAAAACAATCCAGACACGCTGAGGGATGACAGAAATCAATAGACAAACAGGGGATAGACATGAGGAGAGAACATAACAATAAGGGGGATTGATTTATTTGTAATGAGTGATGGAAATGGCTTGGTGGAGTGATTTGTACCAGTCACATCTGGGCTGATTGTGGGCTGTTTTGTCGGAGGCTGAATGGAGAATTGTGATGTTGACTGACAGCCCAGGTCGGCACGGGAGATACAGATTTGCATTTTCATTACGTTCAAGATTGACTCTTTTTCTCTTGTGGGGTTTGACACACACACACATACGTACACCCACACACACACACACACACACACACACACACAGACAAACAAGGTTTGTGTTGTTCTCATCCAGCCTTGCAAAGGGCAGCGGCACTGTGGTCTTGCTGACGTTAATATTAGATATCAAAACAGAATCCAAAATATGGGTTTCTCTGAATGGAGCATGCAACAGAAGCTTCATCAAGTTCAACAAACTTGTAATTACTTTCGCCATCTAGTTTTGTTTTTTCTTTTCACCAGCAGATAACTCTCAGGTGAAGTTAATTACTGTCTGTTTGTAGGATGATGGCAGAAAACCAAAGTGAAACAGTGACTGAAGGATCAACAGTCCGATTCTGTGATGGCAGGGCAAAGGAGCAAGAGGACAAAAGAGTACGAGTTCTCCGAAATCCTCTACCCAGAGACAGAAGGAGTCGCATCCTGATCCAAAAAGAACCTCTTTCTCTGGCTCTGGCACAAAACACACACTGGGCAGCCAGCAGCCTGTGCAGCCACATTCGGCGCTGGCAGCCACAGCTACGGAGCTCCAGAAGTTAAAATTAGCCTCTGTGAAGTTTTATATGAACACGAGACACAAGACTTTCTCCCCTCATCTCCTCATTCCACTCTCCAATTCCAGCTTTCCCTCAGTATAAATTGATGAGAGATTGTAAACTTGAAATTAAATCAACTATTTGCACATTGGCTATTAACATATTGCTGTAATAGTGTATTGATTTTCTTTTACAAGCCTCGTGCAATTAAATTGAATCACGAATATGAGCAATTTTCCCATTGATGCAATCACAGTGCAAGGTCTAGGAGGAAACTGTTCTCCTCACATCCTGGTCCTCGGGCTCTTTAATGCATCTAAGGTGAAATTGCAACTCTGGCTTCAAGCTAAGCTTCATCACCCACCAGCTGTGCTTAACTCACACATAATTTCCTATCTGTAGGGAAGTCAATTCCTGCAGCCAGGCTTCAAATTTACAGACTGACAGACACTCTTATAAGAGTATTTTGAAGTTTCTTCCTTGAGAATGAAATTTTCAGACATCATATATAGGAAGTTATGCTTGAGCGTTGGACAGGTGTCAGTATGTGCAATGCAATGAAAGTTGATTCTGTCTCTGACCAGACTGCTTCACTTGTCTGTTGCAAGGCTTCATCCTGCTTCTGGAGGGAAGTTTCTACTCTATACTCTACCTAAGAAAAACTCCCAGAAACAATTGTAAACTCACATCTCAGAGGCTGCACTCAGACTTACAACTCACTTAAAATCTGTGTCATAAATATGCAAATTAGAAACAAAAGCATTTTTCTACTTTTTTTTTGCAAATTTACCACTACGAACCTCTAGGTGTTTCATTGGGATTCCTTATGATAAACCAACACTACACTTAAAACCAGATGTTGACACACACTACATAGAAATACACAAACCATTTTTTTTTCCTCATTTCCTGCCTTCAGTCTAAATGTTTTTCTGAGTTAGGTCAGGTTGGATTACCAAAATTACTTCTGTTTGCTGAATTCCTTCAAATGTAAATTAAAGTCCAAAAATAGTTTACTGATCCCAAAAAGAAATTAAGTGTTGTGACTCATTGCTGTTGATTTTGACGACTGAAGACTCTCTGTTTTTCTAAGACAGCCTTAACAAAAGTTAACTAACTTGAGAACATCTCAATAATGATGTTCTGGCTTTGAATATTTGGTTGAATTCTCAAACACACTGCATCCTTGCATGGACAAACAAAGGAATATCAATTCAAATCGGGTTCCAGGTGCCACATTAATCTGGTCAAACAGTTATGGAAGATTTAGCAACATGTGGAAATCAAGCCATCATGCCGAGGCATGGAACAAGGCGTGAATACTTGTGTACAAACTGACATAAGTGAAGATTAATTTGTTTCAAGAGCATATTTCAGATGAACTTCAAGCCTCTATGTGGGATAATTCCCTGATTGACTTTCCCAGCCAACAAGCATCCTCTTCGCTACAGACTCTGCCTGCCAGTATAACCAGTTTCCTACAGGCTTCGTTACACTGGGGCAGAGTAGTTTCCATATCCACAATTCAGTCGTCGTTCTTCTTGCTTATCACAAATGAGAAAAGACTAGTATTTCAGGTGCAGTACTTCTGTTGCCTCAGAGTAAGGCAGCAACATATTTGGCATATTATGGACCTTTTTCACCCCGTACTGCGGTGGAGCGACTGAGACTGCTGCCTTTAGGTTTGAAATTGGGGAAAAGTGGAATGATTGATCCTGTCCTCTTTCCACCACGCAGCAATAAAAAGAGAGACTGAGGCAAAAATCGATGGGAGGCTTATAAAGGTTGCTCTTGTGCTGTGAATATAATGTTACGACCACTCTGAGTTTAACAGAGTGAGGTTAAGGCAGAGCAAGAGGGGAGGAACTGGCCGCTTGATAACCAGACAAGTTATCCTCCTTTTCAATAAGTGCAACACAGATGTCTGTTGAAACTGCACTTTTTTTCTTTATTCCCCCCATTCATGAGGTCAGATTGGATGACTACTTGGAAGATGTGCCAGGAAACCACCAGAGCAGGGGAAAAGTTCACCCTAAAACGTTGTGAGCCATTCAGCCTCCAGCTGCAGTATTTCTAAAGCTCCACACTGCCACTGCCACCAGTGTCTAATTGTCTACATGGCTGAAGACAGCGTTCTAAATAGGACAAATGTGCGAGGGCTGAGAGGAAGCAGCGATGTGTCAAACCCTGGCACCGTCGGTGAGAGGTTGGAGAGCCAGAGTGATTAAAGCAATGAATCACTATTGAGGAGGTCTCAGCCCCGGGCGTCATCTAACTCGCAAAGACAACAATTTGGAAATATAAGCAGCAACAGGGAAGCTCCACTAAAAATGAGGGACATGGAGAGGAATGTGTGTGTATGGGGGAGATAAACAGAGATGCTGCGATGTAGACATAATGTTTCAGCGTAGCCGCTGTGTTTGCAAGGAGCTGTGCAGATGCGTCCAATTTCATCCTCGTTTCATGCTCATTGAAACAGGACTTATACATCTGGATGGTGAGCTTGACCCGGGAGCTGGAACTGCTTTGTGACACAGTGAGTGAAGGGCTGTAAGATTAAAGTTATATATTGGAAACTGAAGAGAGTGAAATCAATAAAGGTTGGTCATAGATTTAAACTCACATGACTCTTGAGTCTAAAGTTGGTCCCCATTTTATTAATGAATATTTTTCATTCTGCTCTGACCACTTTCAGTCCAATCAAAGTTAATTTTATATTGTTTTTTGTTTTTTTTAAAGACAAACTTTAAATCTTTGTAAATACGCAACTGAAATCTACAAATTTCCACTAAAAGTCTGGAAAATCATTGATGAAGATTAGAAGATTCATGAGAGACATGATGTCTGCAAACATGCTTTATCGTATATTATAACAAGAATTCATTATTTCTAAATCATCTGAAAAACCGCATTCAAGGATTTCTCAAACCTGCACAAAAGAATCAAAGCAACACTCCAGGTATGTTTTTGATGAAGGAATAACATCATAACATGACATGAAGCTTAAAAAAAGTCGATCTACATAATGCCGTCGCTCTAAAACTGAGAAATAATTTGCACTTTATTGTTTATTTATTGATAAGGGGGTAAAATAATTGGACACACATTCTAGGAGACTTGTATGAAGATGGAGGAGGAGTGATTCATTTCAAGGTGAAACTGATGTCAGGAGTTTCAGTCAGCAGGACGACGATTAGCCGTGTGTGTGTCATTTACCCGCTCTAGATAAAGGCTCAACCAATCCACCCTTTCCTGTCATTTCATGGCTCTGTTTGCATTATTTATCTGTCTAATAAGGAGTCAGTTCCATTATTTAGCTAAATGAAATGTGACACACAGTGACTTCTACAATCTGCCACAGTCAGCCTCCCCCTGCAGCAGCAGAAACACAGAGAAAGACACTAACTATTACCGAGATGCTACACAAAACCAAAACACAATATGACAATAGTATGACTTTAAAATAAGAAATCTTAATGTATAGAGCCTTAAATGTGCTCACTGAGCCAAAACAAAATGTACAACGATCGTAAAGCTGGGCTTTCTCTCTTGTCAACCCCTGAAGTTTGATCTTGAAGAGCGAACGCTGTGCTGAGCAGCATGACATCTTGATCACAGGCCTGAGCACAGCAGGGGGTTTTATTATTATTAGGTTAGATGTCAAGTCTGCATTTCTTATTCCTTTTAATTTAATTGATGCCAAGAAAGAATCTATGCAAGGATGAAGGTATTTTAATGAGGATTTGTAACTGTCCTAGTAGGAAAGTGAAAATTCATTATGTGTTAGTTACGCAGGTCATGAGAAGACGAAAGAAGAAAGTAAGATGTCATTTTTATTCCCTGTAAAATGTCAGCCTGGAAGAGGACCCACTAAGATCTTTCTTTTTCTTTTTTTTTCTTTTTTTAAAAGCTACTTATTTGATCTGACAGTGCTAATTATTACTCAGCTATATGAGAAAAGATGAAAATTTGATGGTGCCTGCCCAGCGAGGTGATAAATGTTTCATTGCTGGGTTAGGTCCAACATAAATAGCTTTGGGCTTTGAAGTGCTTGGAAAGCTAATTTTTGAGACGCCTTCAAGTCTACCAAAACGCACGAGGTTTATACTCAGGAACTGTTTAACGAGCCAAAATCTAACTAGTTCTTTTAGTTTTACTGTGACTGATATTCTAACCTTACACATGAAGAATCTGTCTTTTTACATGTCTCCTTTAATCAACGCCGTACGGAGCCATTGGATATCTGCTAGATTATTCCACGAAGTTAAGACTGAGGAGAACCCAAACAACATCCAAGGAAATAGACTTGAAAAGCTATGCTGCAAATACAAATCTAGTTTATTTAGTGTAATAAAACTCACATATAAATGTTTTAGGATTTCAGTTTGAAGACTATGCATAAGCTTTATTTTGAAAATCATCAGATTTAAAAAAAAAAAAAAAAGTTGTTAAACCTCTGATAAACTCAACTTGAGCTTCTATAATTTTCTTTTTCTATTTATTTAGTGACACATTTCTGAACAACTTTGGATCTTGCTTTTGGAGCATTGTCCTCAGACATTTGTCAACTCCTGGATAAGTTCTAACGAAATCATCCTGATCATCATAATCATCACAGATTCTTTGTAAATAAAATTTGAGTATGGTTGAAATTATTGCCTTGTTGGCAAAGTTATCTCATTTAGGACAATTGAGAGTATGAGTCCTTCTCTGGTTATCGTCCAGTATATAAGACTCAGTTTGCAGATTGGTCACTGAGCATGTTATTGTGTATTTCAATTCTAGGCAGTAAAAGTTTTTAATGCAAGACATGAAGGCATATTTCCTGCTTTTTGTCTTACAGAAAAAACCAAAACAAAAAATAAACAGGACGTTCATTTACCTCAAATTATAGTTTGCTGCTCTGAGGGAGGATTTGTCGAGTTTGATTAATCTCCCGGTGGACATGAATCAAAGGGTGTAAGCCACATGTGTCAAACTCAAGGTCCGGGGGCCAAATCTGGCCCACCGTAGCTTTTTCTGAGGCCCTTTAGACTCCAAATTACATCAATACATCCTTCCAGTTTTTCACAAATCTGCAAAATTCACACAAAATCAACAAATCTCAGCATTTCTTTTTTCTTTCTGATTTTTAGTGCAAATTTTCTCAAAATTGGTCAAAGACATTGCATTTAAGTAACAGCAGCCTTACTTGATGTCGAGTTAAAGTCCATAATTGATACAGTATGTAATAAAAAGTCACATTTCACAGCATACATTAGCTCAAATATCATAAAAATTCCCAATTCCTTCCTAATTTCTAAATTGGCACCACAAAATATACAATTTTGGTTGCAGAAAAAAAGAACTAAAACAATCACAAAATCCTGGAGGAACAGCTATTTATTGATATTTTAATAATTTAATTAGTTCTATCAACATATTCTGGCACAACCGGCCCTTTAAAAACAGTCAGGTTTTTGATATGGCCCCAAATGAAAATGCGTTTGTCACCCCTGTAAAAAAGCCTTTCTGATTTTCTGTGAAACAACCTGGCAGCGCCTGAGAGGCGGCCATTTCTTTAAAGTTCCCATGAAACCGGTTCCTTCCTTTGTTGATAGTTTTTTTTTTTAAATGTTTATTATCATTTAGCATGGGTCCACTTGGAAGCCAAAGTATTTGGCTAGCTTGAAGGCAAAATTAAGTTGATTCCACTTTAGTGAAATTTATCTAGATATTACGGACGCGCCCACACTTGATGTGGCTCTGTGATGAGCAGCCCGTATCCCCAAATGACTCCAAAGATTGAGAAACAAGCCCTCACAATGTGGGAAGTCTCTCTTGGAGGCTTTTGAGAGCCTCGAGTGCTGAGCAGAGAAAGTCTGAAAGGGGTTAACAGAGATTGCTGTGGGCTTCCAGCTTTGATCCAAAATATCAACTCATTTCCATGCTCAAATATATTTTTGATGGAGGGCAGAACATACCAGCTGTCTCGTAAAGTATACGCCTTCATCTGGCTTTACAGAGTCGACAGAAAGTTCAACTTTAACCAACCACATTGATTGCTGTTTTGTTGGTTGTTTGCTAAAAACAAAATAAACCAAACTGAACTCAAACGTGCATTAGCTCACATTTCAGAATGAAGGGGATTTGCAGAGTGTTGCCACCTATGCAGGATGCTCTGCGGAGGACAACGAGGAACTCAACAATTTGCCACGATGCTCCCGAGTCGCTGTCATTCCCATTCCTCTTTGTTTGATCTGTTAGTAGTCATTCACACATAATGGCTGTGCTGCTTCGGATCATTTACAGTCCCTCTCCAGCAGGACGGTGCAATCGAGTGCGGTGGAGAGCTAATTGAAGTCCACTGACACCATTAGCGCAGAGCCATCAAACTGATAAACAGTCGCATAACAAGCGGCTGAAGGCTCAGGAAGGAGGAGAGATGCACACACATAGAAATGATAAAAACTGTGACAGTTTGTTTTTGTTTTTATTTTTTTTCTAACAGGTCAGGCAGCATCTAATTTAACAAGCCCTGGGAGAAATGGTTGATAGAGTCTCTAAGTGAGGAGACTTTGGAGTGAAATCACACAAAGCTGATTCTCTTCCTTTTAAAACATCTCACATCGCTTAGTTATTCTCTAATATGATTTTAAATTCTAATGGTTCTGCATGATCTCTTCTATTTTCTTGTCTCTTGTGAAACACAGCTTCAGCCGCTTCAGTGCACCGCAACACACAAAACCACTTCTGTCTTATCTGAAAAGGTCACAGAGTACATTGACCTGCTACTCCTGTCACGCGCTGGCCTTTATCTCTGAGCTGCAGCTAATGCACCATGACTGGTGCCTTTGCTGAAAGGGCTAACTTGGAAAAGGGACCTGAAAATGTACTTTATTGTGTAGACTTAAAGAGGTGGGGGAGGGCGGGGGGTTGGATTTAGCTTGTGTGGCAGACAAAGAATGACTAAAAATTTTAACAAATAAATAGTAATATCTTTCACTGTGGTCTTATGATGAGTTACAAATTAGGAAAACCAATCTGCTATTAAGGGAAAGTTTCAGGATTTTTGATTGAAGTTACGATCATATGCAATAAATTAGATTATTATTGAAAGGTTTATTTATTTCAGTGACTCATTTCACTGAATGAAACACATTATTTAGCTGAGTTACGCACAAACTGAAGTTTTAAAGCCTTTATCTTTGTTATTATGATGAGTTCCCGCTTAATGAAAACATGGCATTAATAATGAGAATATTACATCAAAAGAATAAAAAACATTTTCACAAAAAAAAAAGTTAGCTTAATAAAAAGTATGCTTATATGTTGTTATTTTCAAAAGATACTTTAAATCTGACAAACCGGCCTCATTTAAACCCATTCTAACTTTTGGAATATGACTGTAAATAGTTAATATATTGCTTGCATGTATTAGACATTCCTTTTGATTCTGTGTTGCTTGACTCATGCTGAGGAGGCAGTTCAGCCATTAACTAAAAGATGCAGGACTGGGAAGTAAAATTTAACAAAGGAAGATCACTGGTAGTGCTCTGCCTCCTACCTCCAATTCCTGTGCGATTGATACGGACGTCTGCAGTAGAAAATGCCCAAGAATCATGACAAAAACACTCGCACAAACCGTTACAACTTTTTAAGATCAGAGTTGTCTTCGAATGGTAAAACTCGGCTTAATAAATAAAGACACAATACTGACATTCATTTCTTAAGACCTTTTAACAGTCTTAATCTTAGCTGCCCCCCCACCCCACTTTCGTGGCTCATGCAGCCTCACAGCAAGAACCTGATTATCTGAGCTATTGTCCTTCTTCACTGCAAATTTGATGTGGCGGCAACTGTCTTCATTTCCCCAGGGCTGTGGCGCTATCACACTTAGGAGGCGAGCCATCTTAACTGCTGAAAATGCTCGCACACATGTGCAATATGTTGGGAACAGCCTCCTGAGACCAATACCAGCTAATGGATATCTGACTGACTTGACAAAGAGAGAAAGGCGGGTGAGGAAGGAGAAATGGGGGGGAGCGCAGAAAGGTGACATGGCTTCTCATTTCTCTCTCAGAGCTCAGGTGTAATCCTACACAGCGGCTGTCCTTGTATCTTTTCCGTTTTGCATGTTCGCTTGTGTGTGCGGGTGCGTGTGTGAAAGCGTGTATGTGTTTTAGGCATTCCCTAATGAAGGCTGCTTACAGCATAATAAGAGATGTGGTCAGATAATGGAGGAGGTAATTACTTCAGCTCCGAGGAGCCCCTGGTTAAGAATTACATTATTGATTTGCCAAATGCAGCACCCTGGCAGCGAAAGCAAGGCGGGAACGCAAAAAACGGAGAGGAGCTCATCTCCTAAAATAAACAGTTTGTCTGCTTTGCTTCCCGTCAAGGCAGAGAGGCGAGGCACGCAGGTGAATGGAGAGAGCAAGCGCACACACAGCTGAGTAACGTCCCTCAGTGAGGAACATCTGAAGCCATTTGAGTGTGTAGTGAACCAGAGGCCTCGCTAGGGAGGAAACATTTCCTGGATGGTGGCTAGTGAGTCAGACTGGCCAAATCTAAAGACAACACAGGTGTGATTTCTAACATGCTGAGCAGAAAAGGAAACTTAGCAAGTATTTAAATGCCATCATAGACACCAGATGACATCCAAACACGATAGCTTATCCCATAGCTTGCTGGTAAATAGTGTGATAAGAAAACTGAGGTCTATGGGGTAAATTATATTGTTGACAGTGGAAAACAAAAGTATGAACCGCCCGTATGTGCTTTACAAAAGTATGTTGGCTCATTACATCTGAACCTTTTGGAGCTGTAAGGGAAAATGTATGCAAAATTTGCAATCTATGCCAAAAAGGCTGTATAGAAAATAAATGGTAGACTTCTTTTTCTTCCTTGACTTTTTTTCCTACCCTAATTCTGCTTAGGGTACCTTAGATGCCGAACTCTCAGACTTTTGTGTCCTTGAGCTAATGCTTTATCACACTGGAACCTCAAATCTATTTGTGTTTAGTACGATTTTCATGGTATGCGCCATTAGAAGTGATTGCATTTAAGAGCAAGGAGACAAGAAGAGAGCTAATTTTTTTTCAAATTCAAATCTAAAAAGTCTGGTGTGTTTACACCCGTCGTCACTTGATACCACAAAATAAAGTCCAGTGGAACTAATTATCTTCAGATGTCCACTATAAATAGCAAATAGGGTCAATGAGTGTTTTATTCTTTTATTTAATCTCAGTAGAAACCCACCTGCCTAAAACAATATTCCAAGGACTGCACTGCAGCACCAGAATGAATGGGAGGTAATTCATCCAGTTATATTTGACCTTGAGGACTTTAGTTTTATGCCCATATTTAGATCAAAACATATTCTTGAGTTAGAATAGTTCTGTAAAAGTCCCAACCTAAATCCAACTAAGATTCTGCAACAGGACTTGAAAACTATTGCTCACAGATGCTCTTCATACACCAACTTATGAGGTAAATATTAATTTTCTTAACCTTTTCAGTGTTAAGAACTACCTCTAGGGCGTTAATACATTATTTCTGACTCTGACTGTTCAGGGATAGATTAGTGATGATTTTAGTATCTACATCTGGGAAGGACTTGCTCACACAACTGTTGTGAAACATTATTCTTTAAGGTATAAAGCACTTTAGTTTTCATTTTTGTACCATTTTTTCTTACAGTTCACAGTTTGTTCGGATCTTTCGAATAAAATTCCTGATATACATTAATTTTTGTGGCTATAACTTGGAAATTTTTAAAAATAAAAAGGTTTACAAATATTATAAGATAGGATAATACAGTATTAGACCGTGTGCTTGGTCATAGGAAGTGAAAGAAGCCAAAAAGTGAGCACACATTTCAACTTATTGCTTCAGAGCCCTGCCATTCACTTAATCCAACACACTCTACACTATCCCTCCAGCATCCTTTCTGCTTCTTGTTGAAACTAAAAAAATATTCTTAGAAAGGTTTCTCTGGGTCATTTCAGGACGTTTGGACCAGAAAGCCTCATTAGCATTCAGGTAAAAGAATCATTCGAACGCCGTTTTATTCAACACGTGTGAACGGGAGCTAATTTTCTCTTCAAATACTTCCTACTGATGCAGAAAAATCTTGAGATTCTAAAATAAATTCAGGACACAAACAAAGTGGCAGTCGCAGTGTTTTTTAATGTGGTGGAATCCACACAGCTCAGGTAATTGCAGTCCAAGACCTGCCCGCTAGCAGGCTGTAGTGTGTGCACAGTCGTGTGTGTGTCAGTTGGTCTGTGTGGTTTTATGTATGAGGGCTTTCTCTGTGTAGGAGGGAATGCTGCAGCTTTAGCTTTTCATTAAAACAGTAGGCCCTGCAGACTGTCCCCAGCGGCTGTCTTTTTCGCTGAGCTCAAGCTGATAAATTGCCAACCTGGGGAAGGGAGAGACCCATGTAAAGGGGTTTACTCTTGGCTGGATGCACAGAAACAGGAAAAAGTAGGAAGAGATATGTAGAGGCTGAATAAGAATTAGGATTGATGAAATTTCAATTGGATACGAATGGCTTTATTTTAGCCTTAAGGTCTCCTGAGAGCGGTTTTTGGAAGTGGAAAACCTTTTGCCTCAGAAATGTTTTTTTGGTAACACTTTATTTGAAGGGGGTTGAATAAGACTGACATGACACCATCATAAACATGACATAACACCTGTCATGAACATGAATAAGCCTTCATGAATATTTATGACTGTTGTCATAAAGCGTCATTCGGTAAATTATGACACTTTTAATACAAAGTTGACATTATTCAAAATGTCTTTGTTATGACAACTTGACATTAACCAAGAAATCATTACTGATATAAATTTGTTATAAAAGTATTACTGATTGCACTTTAAAAATGAGGTAACTTTATGTTATTAAAAGTAAAGTTTAAACAGTAATGATTTCTTGGTTAATGTCAAGTTGTCATAACAAAGACATTTTGAATAATGTCAACTTTGTATTAAAAGTGTCATAATTTACCGAATGACGCTTTATGACAACAGTCATAAATATTCATGAAGACTTATTCATGTTCATGACATGTGTTGTCATGTTTATGACGGTGTCATGTCAGTCTTATTCAACCCCCTTCAAATAAAGTGTTACCGGTTTTTTTTTCTAAATTCTGTATTTATTTCAACATTTTCCTTTTCCCTTCTTTGCTTAAGTCCATAAAAAAGTATTTGCCTCCCCTCTTTTTGGTCACAACATTTGCAGGTTTCAGATTATCAGGAGTTTTAACATAAAACAGATATTACCTAAGTAATTACATAGTGCAGTTTTAAACAATGATTTAATTTATTAAGGAAAATAAGGGATTGTTTTTCTGATTTTACAGGACAAGAAGTGGTCATACCTGGGTAGAACTTATGAAAGTGAAGCAATAAGATTTATTAAATATATTTTTATGTGGACCTATATTGGTTTGGTTATCCTTTCTCTCTTAAAAAAACATTTTGCACTTTAACTTTTAACATTTGCTTAATCATTTCAATTGTTTATATCTGGCAAAACAAAACAAAACAAAAAAACTGAAGAAATCTTTTTGGGACAAAATACTTTTTTGAAACAGTATTTTTTTGTCCGTTTTGTCTTTTTGATTTCATATTTGAGTTTTAATCTCTTTCTCTGCCTCTAATTGAGCCAACAGTGAATCTGTAAACGGGTCACTCAAAGCTGTGAACATCCTTTAACAGCATTCATAAGACCCCATGACTGCTGCCTCAGCTGGTGCAGAGTGCATTGATGTGTCTAAATGTGCGGTACGTCTGTAGAAAAGCATTATCGTAGACCTCTTACCAATGCAACAAGCTGTGGTGAAGCGTTAGCTCCATTAAGATTCCATTATTTTGCTCAGCATGCAGCAGCAGCAGGATCTTTTGGACAAGTGAGAGCTTGTTGATGCTTACTGGCCTAATGGAAATCAACCAAAACCTTTCATCACTTGGGAGGAAATTAAAAGTGTGCGTACCATCAGTTTGTGTTTATCGTCTAATCTTATTTCATGTCCTCAACAGTTTTCCCATAAATTAGCCTGTTGTTTGTCAGAGGTGTTTATGAATAATCTGAAGCAGTGTTTGGAACCACCTTCTGAATGCTTTGTAAAAAAAAAAAAAAAGAAAAAAGAAAAAGCTGTTGCTATGTTTGATCTTTGATACGGTAACTCTTCAAAAATGTTCTTCTCTGATTCTTGTCAGCCTTTATTCTTTCTAATATTGGACAGCAACACAGGATGATCCAAATCAAACCGGTAAGAAGGCAGCAAACAATTTCCCCATGGATTTGAAGGTTTTCAATCCATCCATCCTCCTTCATTGTAAAACCTTAAAAACTCACTTTTATTGTACAGAAAAATCTGCAACACCCTGCTTTTAAGACTATCCATGGTACGGACAAATGCTGCCTTATCTCTAGAACAGTAGCTCAACATGAAGCCTTCCTCAAAGATTTCTCTGATGTAAAGCTGCAAGCAGCTGCTCCTGAAGCTGCACTAAGAAAGCAGTACATATCTGACAACATGTCTGTAAGCTTTCACGGATGTTAGTGTTGCATGATTTTCTCTGCACTGGCTACCTCCACGATGCAAAGTTCCACAGAATCACCCACAATTTGAATTTCTTCAAGTTTGACTCCCAGTTTAGCTTGAAATTAACCAAATCAATGAAAATCTAGATAATCCTCCCAGATTTGGGGATAAATGCTGTGAGGCATCAGTCAGATAATCTGATCTGTCGATATCTACGGCAAACAACATTTGCTATGTCAACACAAGGGGGCCCCAGCTTTTAAATTTTATTTTAGAAAAAACTGAAAAGTGATCATTGTTTGTGTACTTGAATGTTTCTGTTTTGTTAAAACTGATTGGAAATAGAAGTATCTCCAAATGTCATTGCTTCACGTCAGCATTTCTGTACCTTTGTTTCTTCTTGTTTACTTTCTTTCAACTCATCAGTGTATTGTTTTCTGATGAGAAGCTCTTTGTGCTGCTGTCGTCACTGATAAAAAACAAAGTGCTTTCTAAATACAGAAATTGTCTTAAATCGACAGCCTTGGTTCTAGATATATAATATATATTTTCATGATTATGTTTTCCACAACAATATATTTAGACAGTGGACGCTAACAAAGACAGTATTAAGTTACCATCCATTTTGTTTACACTCTTGTCCCTTAGTGCCTATCTCCAGCTAATGTTCTGGGTGAGAGGCAGGGTACACCCTGGACAGGCCACCAGTCTGTCACAGGGCAACACAGGACAAACAACCACACACAGGGGCAATTTGGAGAGGCCAATTAACCTGACAGTCATGTTTTTGGACTGTGGGAGGAAACCAGAGTACCTGGAGAAAACCCATGTATGCACAGGGAGAACATGCAAACTCCATGCAGAAGGGCTGGGAATTGAACCCAGAACCTTCTTGCTGCAAGGCAACAGCTCTACCAACTGTGCCACTGTGCAGCCCTGTATTAAGTTACCTTTCTTTGAAAACATTTACGTAGATTCCTAAGTGAGGAAACAGGAAATCGCTTCGTAAACTTGGAATGTGACATTCTTTTCAACTTAACGAGTCCCTCTCAACTTAAGTAATCCACCTACAAAGCTGCAGAAAACAATTCAAATAGTAACACTTCAGATGGTGGTATATAATCTTTTTTTTTAAAGATAGGAGCAGATATTTAAGTGCACAAGCTAGGAAACAGACAATGTATTATGACCAGTGTCCATATTTCATACCAGATCAATGAACCAGTCCAAAATCCAAAAGATAAAGCAGCTGACCAAATCTGATGGGTCGCAAGCAGGAGCAAAGTGAGGAGAAGGAAAACTGGTCCAGTCATTACAGGAACTTTGAATAGTTTCAGGCTGGAAGCTGTGACTGAGCAGGAAGAGTGAATCTGGTGGTCCAGAGAGGACAGGACTGCCAGCAGCAGGTACAAACGATAGATAATGATCGGACTGGGGATGATAAACCCAAGCTACTGTAACTATAAGTTTTATCAAAAAGGAAAGACTTAAGCCAAGTCTGACAAAAGTGTCTCCTCTGTGAGGTAGAACTGGAAACTAGATTCACAGGAGAGCAGCCCAGCTAAAAAAATCAGCTTTCTATTCTACTTTTAGAATAGGAACCATTAAACCCACAGTCCGAGAGAAAAGCTAATTTTCCTTTGTTATTAAAGACAATCTGCATCTACAAAGTTCTCAGGGTTTCCAATCTAACATGCTGTAATACCTATGATGTGCCAGTAGGTGATGATATCAACATTATCTATTTATTTTTAACAACTGCTTATCAAGGTTGTTCTGATCGCCACTAAGTGTGTTGTTACATCAATCAATCAAGTTTATTTGTGTCGTGCATTTCAGCAACAAGGAAGTTCAAAGTGCTTTACATCATAAAAACACAAAAACAAAAGTCACAAAAGCATCATACAGTCATTAATTTGACAACAATCAGGGTGCCATCATTACATCATACTGTATATGTTGGTCAATGTTGCATTAATTATAAATAGGTGGGCTTTTAGTCTTGATTTGCGGTTTTCTCCATGTTTGGTTCTGGGGGTTGCAACCTGACGAGTTGTAGCTCACGTTGAATATAAGCTAATAATAAACTGATAATCATTAGCCAAGTGTACACATTGGGTTTCAACAGGCTGCCTTTGAGGATTTATCTTTATATTTAGGAAACGGTTTGATGTTGACTGAAGCCTGGACTGAAGCGACAACAAACTCTGACAACATCAGCAGACAATTCCTATCATGGCTGTCAGGTGAAAATGTAAAATTCAGGGGAACACAGCCAATAAATGAATTCACAAGCACGCTTTGTTGTTTGAAGTGAGCAGTGACGGAGAGTGTGTACTCTGCTTTTGGCATTTGATGCAAGGAAACAGGAGGAACAGCCCCACACCTATTTTTCCACAGTCCTTCATGGAGAACAATAGAGACAGGCAGCTTTTCTTCTGGTCATAAAACACCAGCAAGCACATGTGTGTGTGTGTGTGTGTATGTGTGTGTGTGTGTGTGCATACAGTATATGTGAATGAGTGACTTTCTTTAGATATGGTGTTTTCTTGTTTTTTGTTTTTTTTTTAGATCTTTCAGACAACCTAATGTTGACAATGAGGACATATGTTAAATCCACATATCTTACAGGAATCTGGCCAGTTTGTGATCAGGTCAACTGAACTTAAGTGGTCTAAAAATATGCTTATTTTGAGGTCATTTATTGTCCTGCAGTGAGGGAATATATATATTCACACAAAGGTAACATAATAATGAGAAGGATAGAAGAATGTACATTAAAGATAACTGTGCAGTCATAAAGAGATAACATATTCAGATTAAAAGTAATTTGCAGCTGAGTACATAAGAAAATGTACAGGATGTACATGGATATAACAGACTATTTACAAGAAGTGGGGAAACTGTGCATACAGGAATAACAACAGAGGCTGATTATTGGGAGTAGAGTTGGTTGTAAAGTCTTATAACTGCTGGGAGGAAGGATCTGCAGTAACGCTCCTTTGTGCAGTCAGGATGCAGCAGTCAGTCGCTGAAGGAGCTCTCCAGTTACTTCATGATTTATCAGCAGGCTTTTTGTATTCACTCAGACCGTCTCTGTCATATATTTAAAATAGTTTCATGATCTAAAAAAAGCAAAGAAAAAAAAAACTTTACGACATGCAAATACCGTTTAACAAAACTGAGTAGTCCTTCTTGTCATCTTTCCAAAAAACCTCCTTCTGGGGCATTACTTAATATTTATTATTTATAGAGACCGTTATCGGATTGTTTTGTGTGCTGGTGACCTTCAGGTCAGAGAGGATGGCTGGCTCTTCCTCCTCGACTCCCTTTCCTGTCGGGAAAAGAATCGTCAGTGGCAGCAGAGAGGTGTGAGCGCACTGTGATGGAGGCAATTTTCATCAGCAGTTAAACGACTCATTTTATGTTCTACACCTGATGGAGAGTGGTACCATTTAGGAAGGGTAATGCCTTCAAAGAGGACATCAGTGAAGGCTAATGATCTGGCCACCTCTCCGTCAGGAAGAATTCGGTATTGAATGGAATTTGTTGAACTTTTATGTGACGCTTAGAGGAATAAATTATTAGATGACCAAAGCAACGTTGACTGTGGACAAATAGCAAGCCCCTAACTTTGCTTTTAGGTTTGTAACTAAATGTGTACGTCATAAAAGCAATACTGTAGTATTTTTTTTTTTTTGCTTTCTAAACTTACTGTGCATCATGTAAGTTTGCACAGTAAACTGTGCAAACTTACACACTGTGCAAACTTGCACAGACCTGTCTTCTTCAGACAGGTCTGATCAAAACCAGTGTATACTTTCCTCATTATGTCACATTAAAACGTGAACAGCTCATATCATGATTTCATTCAGTAAGTTGAGAAGTGTGCTGTGTGTTTGCATTTAGAGCCCCCGTGTCAAGACTTCGTATAATATATTTTTGACGCAATTAAAGTCTTTTACTGGATGTCATCACCATCTTTGAACACCAGGAGACAGAAAAGTTTTGTCACCTCTTTCTTTTGCTAAATCAGACTCAAGAAATCATCATCTTTCATAACTCTGTAACTTATGTTTGGTGTGTTCAGGATGACGTGGGATGCTAGTATCCACCCAAATATAGCTCTTCACACGTTAGTGCGAAATATGAGTTTTGGTTGGATTTGACCAGAGCTCCTTCCCTTCTTCCACATCTATGCTGCAAACTCCAAATTGGACTTTCGCGTAACATTGGCTCTCTTTTGTGTTCCTTGGTTTTCATGATGCTTTTCATTCACCAGTGTTCTCCAACAAACCTCTCAAGTCTTCAGAGAACAACTGGATTGGTAATAATAAAAAATTACACAAAAGTCGACTCAGTTTTTCATGATGGAGTGGCTCCCTGTCATTGGATCAGTTAACTCCGATGACTGCTAGAGATAACCCTCTCGCGACATATTTTATGGTTATCAGAGAAACATTTTCACAAAACCAGTTGCACACTTTATATGTGATGCTTTACATCAGTACAACAGATCTCAACAAAAGTTTGAAATATTGTGTTCTTAATGTGAAAAAATCTGGAAACATTTGAGGGGCGTGGATAAGTTTTTCAAGTCACTTTTGCAAAAAGTAAAATCTGATACTTGACTGGCTTCTGCTTTTCACTCTCATCGCCGTTTTTGTGCATAACTTACCCAAATTTAGAAGCTCATGAATGCAGGTACATTAGCTGGAGATAGGCACCAGTAGCCCTCCTGACCCCACTAGGGACATGGCTGTACAGAAAATGGATGGATGGATGGATGTAAGTGTGCAAGCATACTTGCACACTTACATTCACACTTTGTCCAGTGTAGCCTCTCTCCCTTCTTCATCACTGCCGGTTCAGGTCCCCACACTCCACTGTAAACAAAAGCATAAATCACCCAGCCTTCTTCCCAACTACCCGTCTAAAAATGCATGGCTCTACAGTTCTCCTAAATCACAGCGGCGAGTGCCCAGGGAAGGGTGCAAGGCTAATACAACCTGCCCATGAATACCAACAGCAGCAACGACGGTCCAAAACGCCCAAGTAACATCTGCTGAAAAATACATCAGCTACATGAGGGATAAAAACACCTTTAGGACAGTGCAGCGTTTGATTATTGTGTAACCGATTGGACTGAAGATGTGCCACTGGGATGGAAAGAGAGATGGAACATTCCTGGTTAACAAACACTTAAGTCCATCAACATTAACAATAGGGGATTAGAGGAAATGTACTTCCTTCCCTCCATAGTGCGTTTCCGCTAAAATGTACATGAACCTGTAATTTAGTGTTAGAACATCCATTGTTTCTGCTCTTGATGTTTATGTATTTTTAAATACACTTCAACAGTGGTTCTTGTATAAAGAATATATGTTTGCTGATCCTAGATTGTAAGGGATCCTAAGAAGTAATAAATAGATACAGTGCATGGTAAAGATGTAATTGCAATGTAATTTTTTAAATCAGTTGCAGTCTTTCTACCATTTTGATAAGGAATTAAATATGTCAAATTTGACAAAATACACAGCAGTGATACAGAGAGAAAAATGGCACAAGGGGTGAGGGAGAGTACACAAGGGACTAGGAAATGAATCCGACACTAAATGATAACTAGACCTAAGGAGCATAATTAAACGGTACTGTTTAATAAAAAACATATTTTATATAACTTAAGCAGCCAAAATGAGCACAAATTGTTACCTCAGCAGGTATTTGGGCAGGTGATTGGGCAGATTCTATAAGCTGTTTTTTACAGTGTGTAAGCACTTCATTTTGAAGGTGGCAGCCTGAGTGTTGTGATTCACACACTGGGCATTTTTATTACTGATAATATTTTGATCTAATTTGAATCACCCTATCACAAAACCCATTCAGTGGCCAAAGCCTAATTCACCAGCTGAGCCAAGATAAAGGATGTGGCTTGACTCAGTAACACAGTGATAGCGCACTGCCAGCCGTAAGATGAAAATAAGCAGAAGATAAACCTTTGCACTTTCATACACTTGCATAAAGTTTTAACTTGGCTCTGTGTTAAGGAGGTGAGCCATTTTTCCTGCATGCCTCCAGCCAGATTAGTTCAGCAAAACATGCCTTTGATCTCCCCCAAGCTGGTTTCTGAGTGATAAACAGAAATTTGTGATGCATCAAAGGTGCTGACAACATGAGGCTTACAGGATCCACGGGTTACATGTAACGTAAGCCTTGCATCTTTTTTTGAGAGCACCAGAAGACATGACAACATTCCAGCAAAAAGTAGTTTGTTTTGCAAATTAGAGAAATTACATTTGGAAAAATTGTAAAGGTATCAGACTTGCTGGAGAGATATTAGCTTCTGTTGGATGCTGGAGACAAATAGCTAAAGAATCTGAAGACTGTTTCCCCTGTGGCCCACTCCTTCACTAACAAAACAACATGGAAGGATGCGACAGATTTTTAATCTGTCAACGTTCTTAGAACAGGAGCTTGATGATGCATAACATATCCCCTCGCAAACTGGATGCAATTACAATCCCATTAACAAATAAATCATTTGTCTTTTTGCTGTCAAGCAGATGCTAAAGTAGCGGCTAATCACACCCTCCCCCTTCCTCTCTGCTGTGCTACAGTTAACTCCTCACAATGAACCTTGTCGTGAACGCTAACTATGCTACTTAGCATAGCCACTGATGACGGCGGATAAACAGTTTTCCTGGAACGGTAAGTTGTTTCTCCGCCATTTCCACACTGAGCAACACGTTCACAAGCATGACTGACATAGCTAAGATGCTACTCCTGGGTCCGATTGGCTGTTTTTGATCGGGAGCGGTGTATTTCTTCAGATGGCAATAGAAGCATAGGAATTAGGTGGAGGAACTCAATTTCTTTTTACAGATCGAGCTCAACATTAGTCACAACATGAAGACAGTTTGAACAAATATGTAAAGAAAAAGCATGTTTGGTAAAAACAAACTTTAACTTGGATTAATATCAGAAGGAACATTTCCATCCGGGTTTATTTTTATAGTCTCGGATCGCTTAGAACAGAGGTTCCCAAACTGTGGGGCGCCCGAATGCTGTATGCGCTGGGTTTTTACCTTAGAATGGCCAACTCTCTGTTATTCCTATGTCAATTTGGTACAGTAGGGGCTTCCACACTTCCCATATATGTGTCCTATGTCACTTTTATCAGTAGTTAAAACTGTTTAATCCGTTGTTAACATGTCGTAACCTGTTTTTCCGAGCCGCTTATAAACGCAACATGACCGCTACGACACTCGCGCTGCCAGTAGGTGGCGGTAATGCACACCATTAAGTTGCTTGCCAACTGCCATTAAAAGAAGAAGAAGAAGAAGAAGAAGAAGACACTCGCACTGGGTTTACACCTGTGCGGCAGTGAAGGAGACCTGCTGCTGCTGTGCAGAGCTACGCAGGTGTGTTAGAATCATGGCAGCAAAACGCAAAAAACCTTCCACAGTTTTCCCTCCAACCTAACCGACTGAGTTGAGTAAAGCTGTTGGATGCAGGTAATGTTAGCTAAAGGATGACTAGCTAATAACAATACATCACCTTAAGCTTAACAAGTAGACTGTAGGCAGGTACCGATGTTGTTGTCTTTGTTCAGCTACGTACATTAATTTTGCCCCCCAAAAAGTCGATGGCCCTCCCCTCCCACCCGTTCTTAGAGACAGGGAGTCTCTAAGACAGGGGTCACCAACTCCAGTCCTCCAGTCCTACCATCCTGTAACTTTTAGATGCGTCTGTGCTCAAACACACCTGGATCAAATAAACTGCTCGTTTCCAGCCTATTGCAGAGAGGAATGAATGCTGGTGAGGGAATTCAGACATTTTGGAGCAGAGGTGAATCTAAAAGTTGCATGATGGTAGCCCTTGAGGACTGGAGTAGGTGACCCCTGCTCTAAAAACTCCCCCTTTCCTCCTCCCCTCCACTCGTTCAACCAGACGGGGGGCAGGAAAAGTTTTGGGAACCACTGGCTTAGAGTCACATTGCAGTCATCTGAGGCAGACAGCTGCACGACAATCAAGAATAGTCACATGCTTCTGAAGCGTGTTGCTGCTGCAGATGATGGTGAAACTGGTGTGTAACAAGGGCACAGATGGCAAAGCACAATGCTCCCTAATGTCTCAGTGTTCCTGCAGACGCCGGCACATTTTTACTGATCAAAAGGGTAATTTTTGCAACAGAGGAGCTTCTTGTAGCAGGAAGCGATTACTAACAAGAGTGATGGCTCCTTTCAGATGTTTTGAATAGATGACCTTTAAATTTATGGGGTCTGAGTAGTTGAACACATTTTCTTCCCCTCACACAGCTTAAAAATATCCAAGTTTGTATTGATCGGCTGTTCGATGTGGGTCTTTCACTCTTGCTCCTTTTTGTAGAAAGTTCTTTTTTCATTTATTAAAGCCATAAATAAAATTGTGGCGATTGCAGATAGTTTTCTTTGAGAAGTTACTGACTTGTGCCTCTAAAACTCTTTGTCAGCTAACTTTATTTTTGACTTACTGTTTTAATGTCACAGTCATCTTTGTTAATATTTTGGTGAGAGCAGTAGTAATACTTCCTACATTTCAGCAGCATAATGGACTCTGTGGTGATGCTTTCAAAGTTCAAAAGTAGTCAACACAATCAGTGAACAACTCTGAATTTGTATGGCACAAGAAGGAACATTTTTTAGATTTGCATTTAATAACGAACTGTGAAAAGATTTTTTTTTTAAAAAAGGTAGAAGAGTATGCTGAATTTCTTTGAGACGTCTCAAAGGGACTAAAAATTATTTATGCATCAAAATAGCTGTGAAAGAGTCAAGCTGAAATTACTCTAACCAGCAAAGTGTTTACTAGAGAAGACAAGCAAATTTGCTTGAAATCAACGTCCGATTTGTGAAGATCTATATACGGACGCATACAAATGCTATCTCTATTGATCCAGCTAAATAATAATTGTTAAAAAACAAAAAAATTACATGCTTTTGTTTGATAGAAACAAGCAGTATGACTATGATAAAAATGAACCCACAATGAATACTAATGAGGCTGAGAACATCATAAGCCATATTAACGATAATATTTGTAATATTACTACTACTACTCCCACTACTAATTCTAATAAATTCATACAGCTAATGGTAAATATACTTATGCCTAGAAAATCCCAACTGCTTGCTGGGATTTCCTAGGCAGAACATATAACCCATGACCTGAAATGCAACAACAGAGCGTTATTTGTAAATGTCACTGATCATAATAACTTTTTGTCAACAAGAAAGTGAATCCAGCAGCAGATCAAGACGTAGCCGGTGGAAAATAAGGGAACTGGAAGTTCTGAGTCAGGACTGTGACATACTTCCTCTCCAAACGACATAAACACTTTAAACTTTAAAATCTCTCACCCCAAATCGGCGGTGGCTTCAGACTTCCACAAGTACATTTGTCTGCAAATGTGTCCTCTGAATTATAACTGAAAATAAAAAGACAAATTGTGAAATACAATTTTGAAAGTTAGGGGTCAGTCTTGAGACAGCTGGATAATCTCTCTCTCTTTGCTCTTTACACAAAACATGGAGCTTCTGACACAAATTATTTTTCTTTTTAAATGCATGAAAACAGAGAGAGAATGAGGAATATTAAATGTCTGCAAGACAGCTGGCAGCTCACTTTCAGTCCCACTGTGTGAGCTGACTTCCAGGGTCCTGTCAAAAATAATAAACTAGCCTAATTAACTCACAATGTCGTGATTATGAGCAACGACGGTTCAACACAGCCGCAAGGATACGATTTAATGTCACCTCTTCATATTAATGTACTTTTCCTCTTGGACATAATGGCAGATAATGTGTTATAGGCTTTAGAGCACTGAGGCAAAAAGAAGCAGCTGTATTCAGATGTCTTAGTGTGTACAATTGTGTTAACCTGTTTAAACATGCTCATGCTGATGTAGAAAGAGGATATGAACAGTTTCACCCAGTCTCAGTCTGTTGGAACGACACAGCTGCTTGCAAAATAGTGATGCACCATGAACTTTTACATCTTTTTCCACATTGAAAGTGTAAACTCTCAGGTATATTCCAGGGATGGGCCTCAGCCCAGAACCAGCAGCCCCCACAAGGCAGCTACCTCCATGCAGGAGGTAGCTGCCTAACCCTTCTCGATCCAGTCAAGGCTGTACAAGTTTCAGTTTAATAGGAGGCATGCCAGAACGAAACCTAACCTATCTAAACAAACACAGAGGCAAGGCAGAAGTTTGCCAGATGTAACATGGACGAAAACACAAATTCCTGGAATGAGGTTTATTGAATAGGTGATTATAAAATGAATTATTCAAACGTCAGAACAGAGGGTGAGTTTGGCAGGAACTGAATACTCTGTGAATCAGAGGGTGCTAAGGGGAAATGCGACAATATCTGTAAAAATGATGCAACACATACCAGTAAATTCCCTAAAAAATGGCTGAGAATTAGGAAATGCAAAGTCCTGGGCAGAGTCGTGCCCAGTAACAAACAACCTGGTTATTGAAACAAGTTTTGATACACGTATCAAGACCTGCTCTAAAATTTCCAGGTGGACGACCAACACCGGCAGAAGACATGTTACCCCAAAACCGTCACCAACTGTGAAAACTTCACACTGGACTTTATGCAACATGGATTCTGCACCTTTTCACTCTTCCTCCAGGCTCTGGGACCTTGATTTATTTAAAGGTTTTGTTGGCTCTAGTGGCCCCCATCTGAAAGTAGTTTGACAGGAAAGAGGGTTATGAGAGAGGGGGAAGACATGCAGCAAATATCGCCAGGCTGGGAATTGAACCTGTGACCACCGGCATGAGGACCAAGGCCTCAATACATGGGTTGTGCTCCGCCCCTGAGCCACCACAGCACCCCAAGGGGACCTTGATTTAGAAATAAAATGCAAACTTTACTTTAATCTGGAAAGAAGAATTTGGAGCACCTGGTTACAGTTTAGGCGTCTCATTTATAAAACAATGTGTAGGATCTATTGGTCTCTAACTCCAGTCCCGCAACCTTCAGATGTCAGTCATCTGGACCAAAACGTTTTATCACGCAGATTGTTTTCAACAAAAAAAATGGTTGAAAACCATTTCATTTGTTGCATAGTCTGACGTTTGTTTTCTTATAGAGGTTTTTGCTGATGCTCCAAATTAAATTGAATCTTTTTTGTCTTGCATTGCGAAATGTGAGGAGAAGTTAGGGCGTGGCATACAATTTAGTCCAGTTGAAGAAAAGGATTTATGTTTAACCGGAGTGCATCTAGGAGCTTGTAATAAAGTTAATATTTTCCTAGCATATTGTACTGAAGCAGTGTGACTGTTATGGTGGTTTATCACTGCAGCTGCAGCTGATCCAGAAGCTGCTGCTCACGTTCTCAGTAAAACCAGGAAGATGGAGCACATAACACCAGTTTTAAAGTCCCTACACTGGCTCCCTGTAGCTCAGAGGATAGACTTTAAAATAATGTTAGTTTATAAATCACTGAACGGTTTAGCACGACTAAACATTAAAGATCTGTTATTGCTCTACCAACCGTCTAGACCCCTCAGATCTAATTGGTTCTGGTTCTGCTCTGCATCCCCAGAACCAGAACCAAACGAGGAGAAGCAGCATTCAGTTTCTATGCACCACAAATTTGGAACAAAATTCCAGAAAACTGTAAAACAGCTGAGACACTGGGTGCCTTTAAATCTCTGCTTATGGCTAAATTAGGGTTAGAGTCCCAGTTAAATGATGTTTAACTAAAGTCCTAGAGGTTGGAGTCCTTGTCAAACGGTGTTTGAGTCCCAGAGGGTTAGAGTCCCAGTTAAACAATGTTTAACTACAGGGGTGCGGGTGTTAATGTTTTTACCTTTTTTAATATTTTTATTTATTTATTTATTTTTTCAAACTCTCTTTCTCTTTCTTACTGTTTATTCAATGTCACATGCTGTTTTTTTATTATGTAAAGCACTTTGAAATGCCTTGCTGCTGAAATGTGCTATACAAATAAAATTTGATTGATTGATTGATTGATTGATCATAAACACATAAAATACACTACATTTCAACAAATACAGATAGTTTAGAACACTGAAATGTGCATGTTGTACATTTTAAGCGGTTACGAAAACTTGCACAATTTGTAAATCTCGGGTATTGCTTTTGATCTGAGTGCATTCATCACAAATCTGGAGTGTAACAGGCCCGAACGTGATTTAAACAAGAGACTCACCGATTTGGGATTTTCGCCAATCATTCAATGGTAGCCAAAATTATTGTGAAATTTATCTTTTATGCTGCGCCCTAGAACAGCAAACATGCCAGTTATTACATGTTCATTTAAAAGCTGCTGATTTGTTAAATAGTGTGTCCAACTTCTTTTACATACACTACATCCATTACCTCTAAAGTTTTGCCCATCAAAACATATAGTCATATAAAACAATGCAGTACACTTCAGTAAATGTTCTTTTAAAAAATCATTAATGTCATGTTTTATCTTTAGTAAACCAAAGACATGGACAAAATGTCCCTTTGAAGATTTTCTTTACGGTATCTCAGTAAACTCCAGGTCTGGGATCTGACTCAACCCATAACTTTCCCTTCTTCAGTTTTCAATTATTCCTGTGTGCATTTACTGGTATGTTAGTCATTGTCATACAACAGGACCCGGTTCTTTGCTTTATTTGCTGATCAGGATGCATGAACTTTTTTTTTTCATCCATCCTGTGATACACAATAAAATTGGACAGCTGCTGCAAATTATCTCCAAACCATTGTCCTCCCTGATTTCTGTCTCATACCTGGATTGATGTTATTTTACTGAAGTTTTATATTTAGTTCACACCAAACATGAGCTCTGTTCTGGTGTCAGAGTAATTCAATTTTAGACTATTTTTTCCAAAGATAAGCACAACAGAAGTCGTAGCTTTTATGACTGTTGTCTGGAAGTGAAACCTGTTCCCTTTTTTTCTGACTGAAATTTTTGTATGCTATATTTCATATATCATTTTCTTAATCTTGCAGTTAACTTTACTATTTATTTTCATTAAATATTAAGCATCCAAATATGTAAAATAAGTAAATAAATAATAAAATAACCAGGCCTGCCTCAGTGTAGTTTATCACATCACTATAAATCACAAAAACTTTAATGTTTAGCCATTTGAATAAAGAGTCATTCTCATTCTGGCAAAGGAACTTATTGTCATCCAGAATGCTTTACCTAAAAAACAGAAAATGGATTGCAGCCTTCCTCTACTTACTTGATTAAATTTCCAGAGTGAGGAATGAAAGGTGTGATGAGGGTTGGTCGCTTTGAAAGAGTTGTTGTAAAACAAATAAGGAAGGACAAGTCAAAGCTCAAGCAGCAGAACCTGTGGAGGTGGGAAATGTCAAAACTACAAAAACTGCTCTCCCACACCTTAAACTGGGTTGAGGAGAAAAGATATTCTTCCATCGAATTAACTTTTACAGATTTCTATAACGAAACCGTAGAAATTGGGATTTTGTCAAATTGGTACAGCTGTGTGAAAAATTAAGATGATGATAAGTAGCTGTCTTATCAGATATGAAGTGTAGAGTTTGACTCCATCTGTGAGACCTGCCTCAATCATTCATTTGTCTTCATGATAATTGATGATTTATTTAATAATGTCTGAGAACTTTGTAGAGCATCAGTTGGTTCCACTGAATTTCATTTAAGGTTACCAGAGTAAAAAGGTCTAAATATAAATGCATGCCATTGGCCTTTAACATTTAACATTGGCCTTTCTGCTCAGCTTATAAGAAAATCCTAAAAGCATGCACTAAAATTTGTGGTTGCATAAAACTGGAAACATTTTTAGAAAGGGTGGCATTTTTGCATGCAACTTTAATTCCCATTTCACTGCGACGCTCCCAAAAAAGAACAAAAGAAGCTCTTAATTCTTCAAATATGCAAAACAGTTTGACAAGTTTCTAATAACAATTTCATATGTTTGTATATTTTACAGATTGCTATAAACTGCTGGTTTAAAACAGTAAAAAGTTACAAAGTGTTCAGTTGAAGGAGAGCTTATTTCTTTCATAGCAGCTTGAGCTTCATATGGATCTCTGCGAGGTTTAGGAGCAATTACTTCTACCAGCATCTTCAAAGCCCTGGTGCAATGCCTGATCAATATGTTTATGGAAACGGAAAACTCAATGCCTCATCTTTTTTCCCGTTGTCAGTGCTGATCTGCAAGATCATTTAGCATTTGTTGTAAATAAGG